>NC_061119.1:200937859-200938198 GCF_002878395.1 Capsicum annuum | reverse complement strand
TCAATTATTGGGTGATTCATATATATGGTATTATGGTGATTCATATGGTAGATACAATTATTTATTTCAATTATTGGGTGATTCATATATATGGTATTATGGTGATTCATATGGTAAATACAATTATTTATTTCAATTATTGGGTGATTCATATGATATTAATGGGTGATATATTTGGTATTATGGAGAATCATATGGTAGATACAATTATTTATTTCAATTATTGGTTGATTCATACGTTATTAATGAAAGGCAATGATGTAGTTAGTGTAGGAAACAAACGTAATAATATTTTAAAAAAAAAGATTAAAATCAGAATTGAAACATAGTTAAAATTGA
>NC_061119.1:200883432-200934859 GCF_002878395.1 Capsicum annuum | reverse complement strand
TTTAAAAAAAAAGATTAAAATCAGAATTGAAACATAGTTAAAATTGAATCTAAAATAGCAGACTAAAATTAAAGACGAAAAAAGAGAAAAAACAAACAAAAAAAAATATATCTTTCATAATTAAAGATGAAAAAGAGAAACATAATTAAAACACCTAAATTAAATTCTAAAAAAAAGAAAAATTAGATATCTTTCCTTAGATAAAAGAATACAATGAATAAAAGAGAATCTATTATTTTCTTAAATAAATATCTTGTTAGTTTCAAATGTATCATTTTTTTATATGTATCACCATATAACATATGTATTACCATTTTAAAAAAATGGGATAAAATATAATTAACAAAATAGTCGGAAATTTTATGTAATATCACTTAAAGATTCAGGGATTTATGTAAGTTACCCCCAAATAAAGGCTAAACCCATCGACAGCCCTTCAAACTTGTTCCTAAAATTCACTTAGATCTCTCAACTAATGCATTTACCTACCAGGCCCCTCAAGTGCTAAAATTGGTACTTATCAGGCACAAAATGCTGATTTGACAATGAGAGTGTGTTAAACTCTCCCTGGGCACGTGAATCGAAGAAAAAAATAATATTTTACTTTTTTTAATTAAAAAAATTATATTTAAATTATTTTATTAATATAATTTTAAATTATCCTAATTTCTTAATTTTTTTTAAAAGGACCCCCCTCTTTCAGCGTCTTCTTCACACAACCCCCCTCCCCCCCTCCCTTCAGCATCTTCTTCACACAACCCCCCTCCCCCCTTTCAGCGTCTTCTTCACACAACCCTCCCCCTTTTCAGCATCTTCTTCATACAACCCCCTCCCCCCCGCATCGTCTTCTTCACACACACACACACACCTCTCATCGTCTTCACACCCTCCTCCATTCTCGTCGTGTTCACACACCCCACCCTCCCGTGGCGTCATCTTATATATATACACACACACAAAGAGACGAGTAAAGAACAACCAAAGTACTGTCCAAATTCCTATAAATTTCAAAGATTAAGAAAACAATCATAAGAATTATAGTTAGGGGTTTGTGGAGTTTTTGTACTGCTTGAAGAAAAATAAAGGCGTACAGGGAAGCAAAATAAAATCAAAGAAATAAAATTAGTTGAGTTAGATTGAGAACATTGAAAATCAACAGAGAAAATTGGAGAAGATGGAGAGGGGCGGGGGGAGCGGGGGGAGGGGGGGGGGGGGGAAACGGGGGTTTTTTTTTTTTAAATTATAATTATTTTTTTTAATAATTATTTAGACAATCAATATATTTAATCCGCATGGAAATTATTGAATGAACTAACTTTACACGTCAGCCGCGTTTGATAACACGCGGAGGAGATTTAATGGGGCATGACAAAAAAAGTTTGGATGGATCAAATTTCGGGTAGGTTAGGAGTCTGATAGGTACAGACCTTAGTTGAGGGGTTTAAGTGAATTTTCGAAATAAGTTTGAGGACCTATCGAGGGCTTTAGCTCAAAATAAAATTAGATAAACGAGATAATGAATCAGATGTCCCAAACAAGTGAGAAGCTTAATTTCATTGTTGGGTAATATTGACACATGTTTGAGTCATGATTGAACGTTGTACTTGTTCCATAGGTTTACAAAATAATGTCACGCACTTGTTATGGTTTATAGCTTTTGACATGATGATAGATATTAAGTAAAAACTAAAGTAAGTTTGCTTATCCATCATTTATAATTAAAATTTTCATACCATAATTAGTCTTATCAAAGTCAATCAAACAACTTATTACAATGATGAAATAACAAGAATACAATTAGTAGTATTATTTTCGTGTCATAAGTACTCTCATCAAAGTCAACCTGCAATCTATTACACATTTACACTCAATAAATGACAAATATACAATTATTGTTCTCATGTCATAATTTAGTCTCATTAAATTCAATATACAACTTATTGCAAGCACGAAATAGCAAGAATACGAATATCGTTTTCATGCCATAATCAATTCCAGAAAAGGTTTTAAGTGAAAACTTGGAAACATCAAATATGTTGATAAAAGAAAAAATCAGAAAAATTGCATAAGAATGCACTTATGGTATCGATAGTCATACCAGATTTTCTAGTTTGTTAATCCCAGATTATAAGTTCGTATAAATGAAAAAGAGAAGTCAACCTTTTCTTTTCCACACTTTTTTACATTTCGATTTAGATACCTTTGCATGCTTGAACGTGCCGCTCAAGGATGGTCCAGGGGGAGCTGATTTCCACCTCAGGCTAAGAAGAGAAATTTCAATCGATAGATGGTAGCTTCGACGAGCTGAAATATAGAAGTAAAAACCCTAAACTTTCTAATTTAACTATTATCCTACACCTACACGTATAGTTTCTAGGCAAACATTTCAATTGTTGAAAATAAATGTCCTCTCAATCCTACGTTTCTCCAAAAATACTTTTGCAGCATCATATACCATTTTAGGTCCCGTAAACATCAAGAGTTTGATATCATTATATGCATGGACATTTAACCTATAGTCTCTTTAAAATGTCAATCATATCTTGCATCATACCTAAAATAATTTAAAGTAATTGAAATCAGGTAAACCATGAAAACATAGAAGTTCAACAACATGATTGACCATCATTAAACTAGTCATTCAAAATTCCAAATTAATTTTCATAATTCATTAACAACATATATAATTCAACTATATATATCATACATAACTTATATGTCAAATTCAAGACACTTATAACTGGACATGTCTGTAATTTGAAGTATGAAATTCGAACTTCAGGGCATAGTGTTCTGAATCATTGAATTATATGTAGTATTTTAAATTCGAATTTCTGGATATAGTATTCGATAAATTTTTTAACATATGCCACCTTGATTGCTTGATACCTAAAAACATAAGGAAGAAGCAATGAATCTTCTCTATTAAAAAAAAGTTATTCAAAAGATATAACTCAACATGAAACATATACATGTGTGCACGCACATGGGACATTATTAGTTCATGCAAGATTATACTCCAAATTATTATATTTTACAACAAGGTATGAAAAAAGAGATAATTTTAAAAAAAAAATGGTAGAGAAAGAGAAATCGAAGAGAAGATACAATTAGATGACATGCATGTGGCTACGTTTCTTTTTCTTATCCGGTCCGATATCTGTATTGAAGGCTCGACAAATTCGGATCCGTGCAAGATTCATTTTGAGATGACGCTTCCAACAAAATTTTTTCTATACCAGAGCTTGAACTCGAGACCCCTGATTAAAGGTGAAACAGTCACACTACTGCATCACAAAGATAGTTCAACTATACCATATTTCTTATCTAAAGGGATTCAAAACACACATTTAGTTAGTTCAAGGTTCAAATATGATAAATCATATATTGCAAAAACAAAAATCAGAATTCATATACTGTATTTCCTAAATAATATAAATGATCCTCACATGCTAAATATACTTTAAATATGGAAATTATTAGATGGGGTTGCTAACTTGTTAACTATTTAAGTTTTTCTAATGTCAAATTGCCTAAAAATTCCCAAACCAAACGAATATCCTCCAATAATTTTAATCAATAAAACCACTTTAATGTCTCCTAATTAGGTTTAGTGGGACATAGAGAATCATTAAACACGCTCTCAATTTACAAACACGTATTACTGTGGGATCCAATACTTTTTTGAAAATAATTTTTCACCTTTAAATATCCTTTTCCTATTATTTTATAAAAAGTAAAAAAGAAGAAGAAGACATGCAGTATTATTATTACTTCCTTTATTTCAAGAAAATAATTAGGAGGTCGGAGTAGGAAAACAAAACCTTCTAATTTCGATCTCAATTCAGATATTAATTTTTCGATCTTTCTACAAAATTAACATAACAAGAAAATTGAAAAAGTACTACAAATTACAGCTTTTTTATATTAAAAATATTTTTAAAAAATTGACATCAAAGAAAAAATGTTTGGCTCTCTAATAATACTTTCCTTTGTACCAACTTATGTGGTATTTGAGAGTCAAATATATTTTTCTTTTAATTATATTTTTTAATATGCCTTAAAATCATTTATTATTCTGGCATATAGTAATTCTTACATAGTTTCAATGCGCAAAATTTTATTTTAAATAATTCATTTCCAGATTCAAAGTTAAAATGAAAAATATAACTTTCAAAATTCAACAATTCCATTTAAATTAGAGCTAAGAAAATAATGATGCCTTATAAAGTGGAATCAAGAGCATAATATTTAAGGAGTCATCGTATTTTTTTCTTGAGTTTTTTTTTTTTTGAAACATTTTACAATATAAAATTAATTTTAACGTTTTCAATAAGGTGTCATTCATAGGGATACCTGAATTAGTTTAGTAGGTGATATATCAAAAAGGAGATTAGAGATCGATTTTTCCTGTTGATGTTGAGCTCACTCCATTGAATTTGTCTAATTTTATTTATATCTTTCGTGTAATTTGTGAACTATTATAAAAATTGATTTATTTTGTGAGTCTGTAAAAATATCAAATGGAAATTTTTCTGGGTAAAAAAAAAAGAAGAAAATTACACTAGGTCTCCTCATTAGGTCTTGGGAGTCAACACGCTCACGTTTCAAAACACGTATTAACGTGGGTCCAAATGTTTTAAAACTTCTTAAAATCTTTTCGTATTTTTGAAAAAAAATAATAATATCACTATTGTTTTAATATTGGATTTCAATATCAACATGATTTCATAATCCTTATAAAATGAAAATTTTACATATCCAAACTAGATAAACAAATACTGTAAATAATAACCTTTTATGATTTAAAATACATAAAAAAATATAAAAAACTTATCATCAAAGGGAAAATTATTTGATTTCCTAAATAACGGTAATAGTTTCTTCTGAAATGGAATTGCAAGTAAAATGTTTAATGACCCACAAAAAATTAAAAATTTTTGGTTGTAAAATTGATGTTAATGTTTTAAACATTTGCTAAATATGAAAAGTTTATCTTGGAAAAAAAAATATAATCAAACCTCTATATAATATTTATTTTTTTAGTATTTTTTTGAAATAGTTGTTCATATTATGTATATTATATGTATTCTATAATAATATTTTGCCATTGTAACCAAGAAATATTGGGAAAAATTGCACAAATTTAGACTTAAAATTAGGTCATTGATTTTTATACTTTCAAACTTAATAATCATTTCTTTTCTCAATAAAAAAAGAAGCTTTTTATTATTTTATAAATAATGACTAATGAGTGGGGCTCCTCTTTCAATTTGGATACCTTACATGGTTGCATGATTATTGGCTAACTTGGCTACACGTGAAATTGACTCTTTCTTCATACACTTGTCGGTTCTTTAATTAATTCAATTAATTTTTCCAATTTTTTTTTATGACAAAACAATTGCAGTTATTTTTCAGGTGAGCAAGGAATAAATTTCATTTAGTATTATCTCTTGTAGTAAAAACTTAAGTAAAATACATTTTGTTTAATCATGGTTAAGTAATATAAACTTTAAATTCAAACATATAGTATGCATATATTGACTTGGTGTATACACCGAATGCGTGTAAATTTTTTCCCTAAACTAAATATGTCCAGTGTGATAAGCTGGATTCAAAATATATGCAAGAAATTTTGAACCTAAAATTTTTATGTAGGGAATACTTGCTCAACTAACTCGATCATTGTTGCAGGTATCTTTACCTTGATAATTAAATTTCAATAAGCCTGAACTGACCAACATATATTTGCCTTTAGCTAACTAACTAATTAATAATCCCTCGACGATTAATAGATATTGATATTTAAGTTCTTCATTGTGGAAGAGTTTTTGAAGGAAGTATTTTACCGTCTAATATTTTGATAAAATGTTTGTTGAAAGAGTAGAAAATTGTTGAACAAATGGTTGTGATTACGTAATTTTTTTTTCTTTATATTGAATGTTTATATAAAACTAGTTTAATCATACGTGTCTCGCACGTGTAACATTTGATTATTTAAAATTAAATGATTTTATCTATTGTGGAGATCTTGAATGAATTGTAATTTAAATCACTTTTCAAAGTTTTCACACTTTAATATAATAATGTAAAAATAAATATATATTTTAGGGTAAGCACATATATATTTAACAGAAGTTCCAAGTGGTTGATAAATAATCATTTTCATGTTTGTCATACAGTACCTCTTTTCCTTGTTGTCGGAGGTTAAAAGAGACACATCAATTTGAACCACATATTTGTGGTACGGTTATTTTTTTTTTTCTATTTTAAAAGTTTTTCCTTGTTACATTTTAAAGCCAAATCTTTACAAAATCATTGATTACATTCTTATTAGATACTCAAAATTTTTAAAAATTTGATACTTTTTAAATTTTTCTTATACTAAGAGAGAGAGATTTTTTCAAATCTTCTTAAAATCAAATTTAGTTGATCTAAAATTTTTAAGCTAGTGGAAAAATATGAGTTGTGACTTCTAATAAGGAAAGGTACCATTACTATAAATATATTTAATTAATTTTCAACTCTTAAATATTAGGAAGAAATAGTGAAAAGACGGTTTTGTCTAAAGAAAAAAACTTTTAATGATGGACAAAAAGTTCAAACAATATTTCTAAGGCCATTCAATACTTTTAATATATTATAAATATAAATTATAGATCATAAATTATAAATATAAATATAGATTAATAAATGTATATATTTGTAGATAGAATTTTGTCACTTAACTATGGTTAATTAGTATATTATATTTTCCCTTCATTATAGCATTTAATCATAATGAATTGAATTGATTAGTACTGACACTCAGATGGGTGTGTATATTTACCATCAATCAATCCTTGATGCATGCAAAATAAAACTTGTAACAAAAAGACCAAAAATCTATATAGTGTGGTAATGAAATATGATAAAAAGCGGATGATCAGAGTTCAAATCTTTATCAACACAATAATTAACGCTCGATGATTTCTTTACACAGGAATATTTTTTTTCTCTCACAAACCTATAGACAACCATATTTGAAATTAATTTTTTTAAAAAAAGAAAAAAGTGACAACCACATTTGAACAAATTCAGATATTTTTTTAAATATACCTATTAAAACGGTCAACCCTCCCTCATAACAGGCCAATAGTTACAAACCTAATTAGCCGTTAACCACACATTAAATATGAAAGAAAAAAAATGAATGGTAAAAATGCAAATTAAATTAAATCCCACACAAACACTAAGAAGAAGAAGAAAAAAATATTATTAAAAGGAAATAATGATTAATTATTGTGCAAAAGAGACTTGTCTTTTTTCTTTTAAGGCCAAAAGAAGAAGCTAAGCACTATTAGCATAGCTCCCTCTTGAGGCCTTTTTTTTTTTCTTTTCCTTTCAATTCCCCTCATAGAAAAAATGACTAAACGTTTGCTACTTTGTTATAGAAGAATGGTTCATTTGAATATGAAAAGGAAAATCATATGCAAATTTACTATACTACAAAAATATTTTAACGCATTTTGGAACAAAGTTCTTGCTTGTTGGTTAGGTAAGTCTATTAGTTATAGACAATTGTCACATAACCAATCTTTTCCGGCCACCAGGGGAATGCCATCTCCGCCAGGGGCGGAGACGGCGTCTGATGGAGGGTATTCTGGGAGTTTGGTGTCCACATGTTGTTGTGATCATTCTAAGGATTCATCTGAGGATGTTGTTGCTTTGAAGATTAGCCTTTTGGGTGACAATCAAATTGGAAAAACAAGTTTCTTGGTAAGTTCTTTTTTTTTTTTTTGGTTCCTTTATATATTGTAAACGAGGTATTAGAGTCAGATTCATTTCTATTCTTGATATATTCGATGTTGAGTCTTTATGTTGTGTTTTTCATGCTCTAGATGTTCGTTTTGGGGGGATGAGATTAGAGTTAGATTCATCTCTCTTGATATGATATGTTTGATGTTGAGTCTTTATGTTGTATTTTTTTCATGCTCTAGATGTTCGGTTTGGATGGATAGGATTAGAGTCATATTTATCTTTATTCTTGATATGTTCGATGTTGAGCCTCTGCGTTGTGTTTTTCATGCTCTAGATATTTGGGTTGGATGGTTTGGATTGGATGGTTTGGATTAGAGTCAGATTCATCTCTATTCTTGATATGATTAATGTTGAACCTTTATGTTGTGTTTTTCATGCTCTAGATGTTCGATTTTGGGTGGATGGAATTAGAGTTAGATTCATCTCTATTATTGATGTTGAGCCTGTATGTTGTCTTTTCATGCTCTAGATGTTTGGTTTGGGTGTGTGGATGTAAAGATCGATGCGAAATTTAGATTTCATGAGTTCCATCTTTAAGTTGTTACTGTTGAATTCATTATATTTTTGAATATACAAGTTCATAATTTAATATTTGGTGAAAACGTTCTAATTTTACAAGTATATATACACAGTATATATTGAAATTGTTAGGTTCAATTAAATCTAGTAGATAAGATTGCAGCTGCCTCGGTGTTGGACTATGTCCTACTGAGGTAATGGACTCTTGTCTTTTATCAGTTTAGACAATTTTTGTTTCATAAACTATTTTTGGGGTCGAATTAAGTTCAAGATTTATTTTTCATTACTAAAAGATGGAAAATCCGTCGGAATCTATCTGAGACAAATTAAATTTTGATGAATTTCTGACCGAACCTGAAAAGAAAATTCCTATTTTATTAGTAGTGTTATTAACAATATTGAATTATTTCTCCATTTCTTGTTTATGTATTTGTAGTTTGATTTGATCCATCTTCAATCTTGTTTTCTGACTTTTTCTTGTGATTTTTTTTCTTCAATTGAAGACAAAGTATGTAGGAAAAGAGAAAGTTGATGAAGGATTGTCAACCAAAGGATTAAATCAGATGGACAAAACTTTGTGTGTGAGAGGGACAAGAATCTCATATAGCATGTGGGAAGTTAAAGGTATACATATCCATTTAATCATCTTTTTTTTTTTTTAAAAAAAAATCTTTTATTAAAACAGAGAAAAAGGTATATATATCAACAAAATAACAATTTAGATCTAACAATGAGTATATGATCAAAATATTTTTCTTTTTTGAGAATTTTCGAACTTATAAATTACGAGTTTGAACTGTGAAAGTAATCATTAATAGTTGTATTAGAGTAGACTGTTTACATCGCAACTCTTGAATGCGGTCCTTTTCAAGATTCTGAAACGGGATGTTTTGTGCATCGAATTGTCCATTTTAATTTTATGAAATGCTTATTAATAATAATGCAGGTGATGTTTCTGGCCCAACTCAAATTCCAATGGCTTGTAAGGATTCTGTGGCAATGTTTTTCATGTTTGATCTCACAAGTAGATGCACACTCAGTAGGTATGAGATTTATTTCCCCTAAAGAATAATGTTTAAGTTATATTCACTGACACTATAATGGATTTTTTTTATGTTATCAGTGCATTTTAACGTGATGATTTTTCGTGCAGTGTCCTTAGCTGGCATCAACAAGCACGACAATGGAATCAGACAGCAATTTCTGTAATGATAGGGACAAAGTTTGATGATTTTGTGAAATTGCCATTGGATTTGCAATGGACAATTGCAAGCCAGGTATATATATATCATTCTCAGTTCTTTCCTATTAATTAGGGAACTTAGCCTACGATCTGGGTTGTTTCTCTCTTGATTTTGAACTTTAGCATCTAAAAAATCTGTATGTACAAACGATCTAGGCCTGTATTTGAAGTTTTTCGGAGTTGGTAGGATTTCAGCACTTTGAGCTAATGACATAGTAGTTAGAATTTAGAGACAGCAAAGAATGTTAGTTGCAATGTAAATACTATTTGAGAACTTTCTTGTATAGTGTTTTACTCTTGTATTTCTTTCAAACTTATAATAAAAATGATTTTCTTGATCCGAGGATGTATCGACAACCTCTCTACCCCGTAAAGGTAGAGGAAAGGTCTGCGTATACATGGTACACCCCGCCCTCCCCAAACTTCACATATAGGACTATATTGGATATGTTGCTATTGTATCAATTTAATGCTTTTGATGTTGATACTTATGGTGTTATACAATGTGACTTTGAACAGGCAAGAGCATATGCAAAGGTGTTAAATGCACCACTATTCTTCTCAAGTGCAACCTACAACATTAATGTGAACAAAATCTTCAAGTTCATCACTGCTAAGCTCTTCAATTTACCATGGTCATTGGAGAGAAATCTCACAATTGGTGAACCCATAATTGACTTTTAGGTTTTCTCTTGTTTTCTGTAATTAAGAAAGAAAAAGAAAAAAAAAGGAATTTTGCTTTTTTGTTGTTAATTGTAGATAGATTTGAGAGAATAAAAAAGATTCAGAGAAAAAGAAATGATGATTCACATAGCCAACCGGTCACTGGTAAATTGTTGCAACCAGTGAAATTTCGAGTTGTCTTCATATGACATTTTATTCATTTTGGAGAAAATATTTCCATTTTCTTTTTCTCAATTTGCTTCTCAAGTGTACAATGGTGTTGCAATTTGCTAGTTTTTTTAAAGTAAAAGTCACATCTCAATGATCAATGAAGGCAAAGAATACTAGGTTATGCGTAACCAGGTGTAACGTGTCAAAGGTTATTGTAAAGGGGATAGGTTGTTTGGTGCATCGAACAATTGAAGAAGTTTGAAGAGAAAGGCTAATTTTATCCCAACTGCCTACTCTTTGTAGATAAAGTCCCCTGATCTATGTATTAGTTGAGACTACAAGGTAACAAATAGCAAATAGAATAGTCATACAAGTTGAACCCAACAACAATCAAGTCAATGCTCAAGGATTAAGAGGTGAATTTAAGGACTGATATTGTCCTTATAAAGGGAAAAAAGACTCATCAAAACTCTTTATCAGAAAAGAACCAGTCAACAATATCTTAGGTCACAAGTTCAAGCATTGGATCAAGCAAACTATGTCTAATATTTAAGTAGAGCAAGATAGATCCATCAATTCCTTTCGAAAGTTGCAATTGGCTCCAACGAATTTCTTAATCATAGAAAACTCTTCTCAGAAAAGCAATTGCTCATGGAAGAGCAATACAAGACCATTTAGAAATGGAAACACACACACAATTCCCATATGAAAATGTTACATGAAGAGCTTTATATCTTTAAGACAACACAATATCATCAAGAATATGCTTTCCCAAAAGTCAATACTTTCAATATAAAGCAAAAGTATTTCAGTATTTGAAATGGAGAACAATAACTAACAAGACAGTATAGTGTCTCAAAGGTCGATCATATCTTCTATTTCAGCATAACACATATAGATAGTCATCATGCCTTCTTGCACATTAATTAAGCACATTCCTGATTTCCTGTCACATGAAGATAACGAGATACTTACGGAAATAACAAAGCTATGCTCAAACAACAAGGCTCTATTCTAGTTGAACTCTCATGGAGGGGGGGAGTCCAACTGCAAGTAATAGTATGGTTCAGTAGGCTCTTCCCTGCACATTGATTAAGCATGTGAAATAAGTCATCCATAAAATTAGAAAATACTTCTTTTTTCAATAGATTCATAAAATATATCAACTCAAAGGAACAAAGACAAATCTCAATTGGTAAGGATTTGAAAAAAGAATTACAACAATAAGAGAACTAACAACAATGAAATAATGTAAATGGAGGGCAGTATACAACGTACAACAAAATGACAATCAAATAATGCAATAAGCGAAGCACACACACAATAAAGAAGACTAATCTCAATTCATCGCGTATAATTCATAGCTTCATTTTTGAATGCACCTTTCTATTAAGAGATATTGATGCATGAAAACAACCTATGTATTGAGAAACACTTACAAATTGGACACATATCAGAAGAAGAAGAAATGATGTAACAAAGGAAAAGAAATTTTATTTTTGAAAAAATTACAGCGGTTTCTCCCCTTTTTTCAAATTTATCCTACACACCTTTAGTTTACCACACA
Organism: Capsicum annuum; assembly: GCF_002878395.1. Classification (NCBI taxonomy): domain Eukaryota; kingdom Viridiplantae; phylum Streptophyta; class Magnoliopsida; order Solanales; family Solanaceae; genus Capsicum; species Capsicum annuum. Next base: position 200,922,893 of record NC_061119.1, on the reverse strand, counting down.
CTTCACCTTATTTGACAATACTCCACTAAAAAATAAAAATAACAACTTCATAACAAATTTTTCCTAACTCCTTAATCACGTTTTTTTTCATTGATAACCGACTAACAATACAACACACCCACGAGAACACACATATTATATACACACATCTACTACCATAATGGGGGGAGTGAAGAAAAATGAGTGAAAATAGTGAGAGATCGGGGAAAAAAAGTGAAGGCGAGAGAGATCAAAATGCGCGAGAGAAGAAACCAGCGAAGAGAGGAAAATGAGGAGAGGAGCGGTGGAGAAACATTTTTTTCTGGCGAGAATCCACTGCCACCGGAAATTTGACCCGTTCTATGATTCTCATCACCGCATGAGCTCGGCGAAGCTCCGTTGAAACAAAGGTGAGAAAGATCAAAACACGCGAGAGAAGAAGCTGGCGAAGAGAGGAAAACAAGGAGAGGAGCGTCAGAGAAATATTTTTTTCCCAGCGACAATCCACTGTCATCAAAAATTTGATCCGTTCTCTAATTCTCATCACCGCATGAGCTCAATGAAACTCTGTCGAAACGAAGGCGAGAGAGATCAAAACGTGTGAGAGAAGAAGCCGGCAAAGAGAGGAAAACGAGGAGAGGAGCGTTGGAGAAAGATTTTTTTCCTGGTGAGAATCCATTGCCACCAGAAATTTGACCCGTTCTCTAATTCTCATCACCGCATGAGCTCGACAGAGCTCATCAAAATGAAGATGAGAGAGATCAAAATGCGCGAGAGAAGAAACCAGCAAAGAAAGGAAAACAAGGAAAGGAGCGGTGGAGAAATATTTTTTTTTCGGCGAGAATCCATTGCCACCAAAAATTTGACCCGTTCTCTGATTCTCATCACCGCATGAGCTCGACGGAGCTCAATTGAAACTAACGCGAGAGAGATCAAAACGTGCGAGAGAAGAAACCGACGAAGAGAGAAAAATAAGGAGGGAGCGGCGAAGAAACATTTTTTTCCGGCGAGAATTCAGTGCCACCGGAAATTTGACTCATTCTCTGATTCTCATCACCGCATGAGAGCGATGGAGTTCCGTTGAAACGAAGGCGAGAGAGATCAAAATGCGCGAGAGAAGAAACCGGCGAAAAGAGGCAAACGAGGAGAGGAGCGGCGGAGAAACATTTTTTTCGACGAGAATCCACTACCACTGAAAATTTAACCCGTTCTGATGCTCATCATCGTATGAGCTCGACGGAGCTCTGTCGAAATGAAGGCGAGAGAGATCAAAACGCGCGAGAGAAAAAACCGACGAAGAGAGGAAAACGAGGAGAGGAGCGGCGGAGAAATATTTTTTTCCCGACGAGAATCTACTGCCACTGAAAATTTGACCCGTTCTCTGATTCTCATCACTTCATGAGCTCGATGGAGCTCCATCGAAATGAAGGAGAGGGAGATCAAAACACGCGAGAGAAGAAATCAGCGAAGAGAGGAAAATGAGGAGAGGAACGACGGAGAAACATTTTTTTTTCGGCAAGAATCCACTGCCACCATAAATTTGACCCATTCTCTGATTCTCATTACCGCATGAGCTCGACGGAGTTCCGACGAAATGAAAACAACAGTTCCCACTCTAATCCGTTCCAAGAACCCACCAGAAATTCCAAAAATTCGATCAATCTTCTCTTCTCCATCACCGCTTGAGCTCACCTCAGTGGCAAAACAAAAAACGCAAACCCAACTCCGATTCCGGCGAGACCTCTTTAAGCTTAATTCAAAATTTGTGATTTGGGGTTCGTATTGAGATTTTTCAGCTGGTTTAAGTCTGTTCGGGGTTATGGTCCTCGATACCAAATTGGTTTGTTCGTCGTTGAGGTTTTTGTTCGAGGATTTCGAGCTTAGGCTTCACTAACTCACTATTATCAAAAATCAGTTCTGCTAAGGTCCGATTCTTAATTCTATTTTATTTTTATGTTATCTTAACATGGTTGATGATGTGATTTGGTGGTATGTATTGAGTGCACTTGAGCAATGTTGATTATCGTGGCTTTGAATATTTGATTTTATCTTAAAATTAATTAATTAGATGATTGAGAAATAAATTTAGGACCAAAATTAAAAATTGATAAAAGTGAATATTGGTTTATTTAATTCATTAACGGTTGTTTAATTCAAAATAAGCATCGATTTTGATAAATTCAATAGTATCATGTTTAGATCGAGAATTGATAGAAAAATTTTAGGTTTGTGGGTAGGAAAATCGTACGATTCTACATTATCGAATGTTGGAATGCTTGTTTTAAATGATTTTGCTATTTTTATCACATTTTATCAAATATATTTATTCATCGGGGAATGTCCCGAGATTATATGTATATATTTATTAGGGAATGTCTCGTGAAATTCTATATTTGGAAGACAGTTCGTGGAAATAATCCAGAATGTCGGGTGGACTTTGGAGCATAACTTAGGATTAGTGTAGGATAAAATAAGTTTTCATTTTAGTACTTTTTCATTTTTGGGCCTATATAATTGAACTAAACATTATTTTTTTTTGGAATTTTTCATTTGTTTGTTTTCTTACGTGCTCTTCTGTGAAGTTTATAAATCCCATAGTGTCATATTAGTCGATATAACTTGACAAAACAACCGTAATCGAACCACAGAACTGAGGGGTGTCTAACATCTTCCCATTGGTAAATAGAATTCCTTAGCTGTAATTTCTGTCTGTGGATCAGTTTTAAGAGTCAACTCTTTTTTTTTTAAAGGAAAAAAGAATTTAAAAGATGACTTAATACACAAAACAATGTCAAGTGATGACTCTGAGTTTAATTGCATTTTTTTTTGAAACAAATTTTCTTTTGTTACTTTAATAATTAAAAACCTTTTCGAATTTTAAAGGCAAAATAATTTTTTGATAAAAAAGGGTGTCCCAGCTCTGGCACTCTATTGGAAATTTTTTGAGAATTTGAGCTTCATTGTTGCGTTGTGTCGACTTAGTTTGACATTATGAGAGTATAGACATGTTGTTTGTTTATCGTTTTATCATTGTTGAGTGTCTACGTGCTATGTGTTTATTATTATTTTTTTTTTATGTGTTACCATTTTATATCTGGCATCAAATGCATTACCTTGAGTCATTTCTTTCGCAACAAGTCCCGTAGTACATGTTGTGTGCACAACCTTCGTTGAGTTACCTTTATTTTAAAAGGGGGAGCTGTCGGCTGGTATGGAGTGGGCGAAAAACAATTGCAGGCTCCATCGACTATACGCTCCCCTGAATAGCCTTGTTAATTGAACCTCAACCTAGGTCGGTCTTTAAGTCATTCTTATTTGCATCATGATTGAGACCTAGTGGGATCCGTTTGGTCCTTTGTGGAAACTTGTTCCTAAACATTCCTATGTGCTACTTGTTGCATCTTTGAGGCAAAAAAGTCAGTTGGCGGACTAAATTAGGGAATCATGTTCTAAAATTGAGGGAATGAGTGTGTTTAGGCAAAGAAAGGTCAAAAGAAAAAAGAAGTCAAATTTAGAGTCGAAAAAGAGAAGAAAAAAAAAGAGTTTCGTAGTTTATAAGAGTTTTTTATGGCTTTTATATTTCACAATAAAAAATTTAAAAAGATTTTTCACCTTTTGCACGCATTTTCTCAAAAATCAAAACATCAAGAAGATTTTTTCTTTATTTTCTTCAGCATGCATTTATAACTCAAAATTTAAAAAAAAATTTGTTTAATAGTTATATATTTTTATAGAAAAAAAATTCAAAAAAATGTTAGAAGTTTTATACATTCCATATAATAAAATGTCAAAAAGATTTTTCTTTTAGTGTCTTCATGTTTTTCTACGTCACAAGTTTCAAAAATTATTTTATTTCTGTTGGTGTTTTATTTCTAAACAATTTCATGCGAAATATTAAAAAAGATTTTCCTTTCTTGTTTTGTTTTGTTTTGTTTTGTTGTTATATGAAGTTTCAAATCAACAACTCAAAAAAAAAAATTCATTTGTATGTTTTCTCATTTGTTTTGGTCATGCCTCAAGTCGGGTTTTGTTTGTGGCTTAATCTTTAACTCTTTAATTTGAATGAACTACGTATACCTGATTTTCGTCCTTCGGGACGGGATACGTAACCAACCCTTGGTGGGTTTAGTAATCTTTTTTAATTTGATCATTGTCTTAGTTTTAGTCTAGGGTCATTTTCTTGCTTAGTCAAGTATTGTTAGTTGGTCATTGCCAAATAGACTAATTTCACTTAGCAGTACCATTTGGTGAATTAAAGTTATAAATCGGCATGTTCCTTCGTGTCACGTGACACTTCTCTATGTTAAAATTTTGAAGGTCGGAAATTCTTTCCCTTTTATTGAATTTTGAGTCATGGTCCTACATGTGTTATTATGGAATGGATTCATTCACAAGATCTAGAGTCCTGATGGTTTCTAAGGTGCCCAAAAAGTAAATCAAGTGGTGGGACATGTTCAACTACTCTAAACGACACAAGTTAAAGAAGAAGTCAGGCACTCTTACATCCTTCTTGTATATCGTGCCCTACTAGATTTGATCGAGATTATATTGACTTTTTGGGACGAATAGGTTGGTATTTAGGTTCGGGAGTTGTAAAATGATGCCCACTCTGACAAAAATATCTGGTTTGTTTTAATTGTCCTACATCAATAAAAAAATGATTCGAGTCTGGGTTCATTCTCCCACGAGGTTTCTCCATGACTATAGATTGAAGATAATAACCACCTGGGATGCCTTAACTAATTTTGGTTCTCCTTCGATTACCCGTATGCTCGATTTGGGTCCCCAGATGGTTTCGTTTGTTTTTAGGATGAATTTTATAAAACTAAGAAGAATTGGGAGGAAACGTCGTCTTGAAATATTCACCCTTGCTTTGTTAGGCACCTTAGTGTTTTCGTTAGATGAAAGATATGTAAATACTCATTTGCAATTTGTAGTTATGGCCTTATTTAATAGAAACAAAGGGCAAAAAGTCACTACTGTACTTATAATTTTAGTTAAAATATATAAGGCTTTGACTGAAGTAAAAGGAGGATTTGATTTTTTGAGGGAAGTAGCCTGGTATTGCAATTATGGATGATGAAGCATTTGCACGCTCCTTTTTTGATTAAATTGGGTGTGGTCAATCATTGTTTTCCCGATCGAGTGGAGGCCATTGAACAAAGAATGCGCTTTGATAAATTTTTATTACCCGTGGGAGTCAATGCTTGGATTGAATTTCTCGAATCAAGAACTCATGACAACATTCTTTGAACCTATTTGTGGCTCCATTCGAAAATAATCTTAGTCAAATGTCTCATGCAACTTCTTCTAGTTTTGATAGGGCTCAACTGCACTAGACCATACACTCCGAGTAGGGTAATGCACCAGTTGGATTGGTTGCAAGACGTTCCACCAATAATGAATTTTCAAAAGGATGTTGAGTACTTTAGGGATCAAGCCATGGGTGAGATCAAATCTGAGCAGTTCTAGCGTAATGCAACAAAACTTGGGTATAGATACTCTCATAGAAGGTTTGGATAATCCTGCGTACACTCAGAGATATGTGATCTGGCTACAATCCATACCTCAGGGTATCGGTAGGCCATTACCGGCGCAACTTAGAGGGCAGATACTTGAAGCGTACATAGTCAATGACAATGAAGAGATAGGTGCAGGGGATAAAGTTGAGTTGCTAAAAGTTTGGTTATCAGGTTTGATCACAACTGTAGAGCCACTAGAGAAATTTGCTTGGGTGTACTCTCCAAGAGTTGGGGGCACGCGCTAGAGGCTTCCTCCCAAGTATCAAAGTATCATTACGGGATATGTTACAAAGTTGGAATTCAAGTGGCAGCGAGAACTTTACAGCCAGGGCCTTCACAGACAGATCCATCATAGTCGGGGTCATCACATGGCGCAGCAGTTTGAAGGGGTATTTCTATCTTTTGCTTGGTTGGAGTCCTTTATTTTTCTGTCATTATGTTTGACATAGTGGTGTTATGTCTTGGTGGGTCGGTATCAAGTTTGATTTAGTGTTAATGTTACATACATTGTTTTGTCAGTCTAGAGTGTTTTTTAGTTTTTATGTATTGTTATCAAAGTTGTCTTAGTTTTGGAGTCTATTTTAGTTATATCTTCTATGAAAAAAAATCTCTGGTTCTGTTTCGTTGGTCTTTCTTTTTCACTTGTTCTTTGTTCTTAAGTTTTGAAGAAAAAAAACACTTTTGTTTCTGTGATATTTATGCATGCTTTCCGAACTACACAAGATCTGATTCTTGCACAACATGATACATAGTCAACCTACTACTTGGTTTGATCTAATCATTTTGTTTTTTTCGTTTTATTTTTCTTTTCAGTTTTCCTCTTTTGAAGAAAGCAAAAGCCAGAATGAATAATAAAAAAAAAGAAAAATAGTGAGCGAATAAATCAAACAAAGAGTTAGAGAAGGAAAAGAGATTGATGAAAAGAAAAAGAAAAAAGAGCACGAAAACAGAGAAAAATGAAATGCAAGTGCGATGTAAGAAGCAGTAAGTGTAAAAGCAAGTTGGGATGATGTCAAAATATCCGTATTACCTTCAAGGCCATGTAGAAATGTAAATGAAACTAGGTGCATAACATACAATGTGATTAGCATGTCTGTTGTATGACCTAAACTTAACGAGTTTTGTCTTTGATGAGAATGTTCTTTTAGATAAAAATGGTTGATTTGTGGCACTTTGGCCAGTCATCTTTATTTCACCAAGTCCAAAGCAAAGATTGTTATGGCTAACAAAGATGAAGAAACTTCACTTATTGACCCAAACCAGGGTCCCGGGGAAGGGGGTTCAGAACCCAATTAGGAGATATCGAGACTTAGACAACAGTCAGTAGAAATACACTGAGCATGGGCTAGTGACATGTCTCCTTCTCCATTCCCTAATGATGATCTTGAAAAATACTTTCAATTACTCGTTGCTTTCGCAGGTACACTTTTCTATTTCTATTGATACACCACAACATGCACCACCCCACATCAATACTATCCAAGTACTTTTAATGTGCCATTTGCTGCTCCTCAACAAACGCTTACCATCTATCCAACACCACCTATTGAACCTGTGTTCATGGCTCCACCACCTCCTGAATTTCCTACTTTTGCTGCTCGTCCAAAAGTCACGCTCTCTCGATTTGCTACTGAATCGATGTTTAGGATTCCTGATGATCAATATTATGCTCCAGAGCCTACCTTTAAGTTGAATGATCTGTATTATTACAATTTGCCACCTGTATTCCCTGCGATACAGAAAAGTCTACCATGACAGAAGAACAGGATGGTTTGATACGAAAATTGAAGAGTTTAGAATCGGCCATGAGAAACTTACAGGGACTCAGGGGTTATAAAGTGTTTCATATAAAGATCTGTGCATGTTATCAAGTGTTAATCTCCCTTTTAATTTTAAGATGCCGAAGTTTGAGAAATACGATGGACACGATGATCCAGTGGCACACATGAGGCATTATGTGTGAGAGTATTTCAAGTCTAACTTCTGAATGGTTTGTTGTTCAGGACATCGATAAGTGGAATAGTTGAGATGACCTAGCTAATGAATTCGTACAACAATTCCAACACAACGTGGAGTTGATTTCTGAAGAGAAATCCCTAACTAATATGAAGAATAAGAGTACTGAAAGTTTCAGAAAGTATGCAATAAGGTGGCGTGAACAGGCTGCTAGAGTGAAACCGTCGATAAAAGAGAGTAAATTGGTAGAGATCTTCCTTTAGCCACAAGATGAAACCTATTTTCAACACTTGTTTCTGGCAATAGGTAAATCGTTTATTGAAGTCATTAAATGGGAGAAATGATAGAAAATGGTATTAAGATTGGGTGGATTGTGAGCTTTGCTGCATTAAAGGCTACTACCCAAGCAATTCAAAGTGGTTTCAGAACTTTTGGAGGAAAGGAGAAGAAAAAAGATGTAGCTGTTGTTGTAGCTGGACCACGAGCATATCCAAAAGGACCACCTCGCTATTACCCCCAATATCAAGCCCAAGTCTATATCTAAGCTCAATATAATCACCCCCAACATCATTATCCTCCACAAAATCCATTATACTCTATTCCCCACCTCCTTCTTACCAACAATGGCGTCACTGGGTTTTGCGAAGGATAATAATATTGGGGGTGATTATATGGAGCTTGGGTATAGACTTGTGCTTGATACTGAGGGTAATGGTGAGGTGGTGTTTTTGGATATGCACGTGGTCAACTATAACAACAGCTACATCTTCTTTCTTCTTCTTTCCTCCAAAAGTTCCTGAACTACTTTGAATTGCTTGGGTAGTAGCCTTTAATGCAGCAAAGTTCACAATCTGCCCAATCTTAATACCATCTTCTATCATTTCTCCCATTTTGATGACTTCATTAAACGATTTACCCATTGTTAGAAGCAAGTGTTGAAAATAGGTTTTGTCTTGTGCTTGAAAGAAGACCTCTACCAATTTACTCTCTTTCATCAACGGTTTTACCCTAGTAGCTTATTCATGCCACCTTATCGCATACTCCCTGAAACTTTCAGTACTCTTCTTCTTCATATTAGTTAGGGATTCTCATCAGAAATCAACTCCACATTGTATTGGAATTATTGCACGAATTCATTAGCTTGGTCATCCTAATTGTTCCACTTATCGATGTCCTGATCAATAAATCATTCAGAAGCTAGACTTGAAAGACTCTCACCAAAATAAGTCGTGAGTAATTCTTCTTTCCCTTCAGCGCCTTTTAGCTGGTTACAATAACGCCTCATGTGTGCCATCGGATCACCGTGCCCATTATATTTCTCAAACATCGGCATCTTAAAACCATGAGGGATATTAACACTTGGAAGCATGCACAAATATTTATATGAAGCACTTTTGTAACCCCTGAGTCCTTACAAGTTTCTTATGGCCTGTTCTTAATTTTCAGCCTTTTTGTTCTTCTGTCATGGCAGGTTTTTCTGTATCGAAGGGAAATGCAAATGGATGATTGTAACAATATGGATCATTCAACTTTAAGGTAGCTTCCTGAGCATAATTCTAATAATCAGGAATCTTAAACATCAGTTCACTATTAGATCGAGGGAGCATGACTGTTGGACGAGCAACAAAAGTAGGAGATTCAAAAGGCAGTGGAACCACAAACACAGGTGCAACAGGTGGTGTTAGATGGATGATAGGACTTTGTTGAGGAGCTTCAAATGGCATAGTAGAAGTACTGGGATAGTATTGATGCGGGGTGAATCCTGGTGCATGCTGTGGTGTATCAACAGAAAACTGTATCTGAGAAAGTGGCAGGTAATTGAAAGTATTTTTGAGATCATCGGTAGGGAATTGAGGGGGAGGCATGCCATTGGGAATTGAATCCTGGTGCATGCTATTGTTTGAGTCTCGATATCTCCTCATTGGGTTCTAAACCCCCTTCCCGAGACTCTGATTTGGGTCAATACATGAAGTTTCTGCCTCTTTGTTAGCCATAACAACCTTTTCTTTGGACCTGGTGAAATAAGGATTACTAGCCAGAGTGCCACAAACCCACCACTTTTACTCGAAAGAACATTCTCATCAAAGACAAATTCTATTAGGATTAGGTCATACAATAGACATGGTAATCATATTGTATGTTATGCACCTAGTTTCATTTACATTTCTACGTGGCCTTGAGGGTAACACGGTCACTTTGACATCATCTCGACTTATTTTTTCATTTACTGTTTCTTACATCCCACTTGCATTTCACGCTCTTTTCTCTTTTTCTTTTCATCGATCTCTTTTCTTCCCTCACTCTTCGTTACATTCTTTCTCTCACTATTTTTCTTATTTCTTATCATTCTTTCTAGCTTTTGCATTCTTCAAAAGAGGAAAATTAAGAAGAAAGTAACAAAATGATTAGATCGAACCCACTAGTGGGTTGCCTACATATCATATTGCATATGAATCAGACCTTGCGTAGTTCGGGAATCATGCATAAATACCACAAAATAGAAGTGGTTTTTTTCTTCAAAACTTAAGAACAAAGAACAAGAGAAAAAGAAAGACCAATGAAAAATAACTAAAGATTTTTTTCATAGAATATATAACCAAAATAGACTTCGAGACCAAGACAACTTTGATAACAATAACATAAAAACGAAACAACACTCTAGACTGGCAAACAATGTACATAACATCAATAATAAGAACTCCAATACTAAAACAAACTTGATACCGAACCACCAAGGCATAATACCACTATGTTAAACACAATGACAGAAAAACAAAGGACTCCAACCAACCAAAAGGTAGAGATTCCCCTGCAAACACTGCGCCACATAATGACCCCGACTGTGATGGGTCTGTCTGTGAAAACCCTGGCTGTGAAGTTCTCACTCTCCCACTTGAACTCAAACTTTGTAACATATCCTGTAATGACACTTTGATATTTGGGAGGAAGCCTCTGGTGTGTGTCTCTGCTTTTTAGAGAGTACACCCAAGCAGATTTTTTGGTACCCTTTCGTAGTTGTGATCAAACCTTATAATTGAACTCTCGGTAGCTCAACTTTAGCCGCCGCACCTATGTCTTCATTGTCATTGACTATGTCTACTTCAAGTATCTGCCCTCTAAGAGCAATTGCTCCAGTTATGGCCTATTGGTACAGTGAGGTATGGATTGTAGCCAAATTCCATATCTTTGAGTGTACCTCGGATTATCCGAACCTTGTATGAGAGTATATACACCTAGCTTTTGTTGTGTTATGCCAAAACTACTCATATTTTTATCTCACCCATGGCTTGATCCCTAAAGTACTCAACATCCTTTTGGAAAATCTATTACTGGTGGAACGTCTTACAATTTACCCAACTAGAGTTACCCTGCTCGAAGTGTATGGTCTAGTGCAATTGATCCCTATCAAAACTAGAAGAAGTTTCATGCGACATTTGACCAAGATTATTTTTGAATGGATCCACAGATAGGTCCAAAGAATGTTGTCATGAGTTCTTAATTTGAGAAATTCAATCCAAGCATTGACTCCCACAGGCAATGAGAATTTATCAAAGCGCATTCTTTGTTCAGTGGCTTTCACTCGATCAGGAAAACAACGGTCGACCACATCCTCTTTAATCAAATAAGGATCATGCAAATGCTCCATCATCCATAGTTGCAATATCAGGTTACTTCCCTTAAAAAATCGTATCTCTCTTTTACTTTAGTCAAAGCCTTATATGTTTCCACTAAAATCATAGGCATGGTAGTGATTTTTTTCCCTCCCCTTCCATTAAATAAGGCCATAACTATAGATTGCAAATGGGTATTAACACGACATTCATCTAACAGAAAAACTAAGGTATCTAACAAAGCAAGGGTGAAGACTTCAAGACGACGTTTCTCCAAATCTTCTTAGTTGTATAAAATTCATCCCAAAAGCAATCGAAATCATACGGTCCCCCAAACCGAGCATAAAGCTAATTGAATGAGACCCAAGATTGGCTAAGGCATCCCAGGTGGTTATTAATCTTCAATCCATGGTCACAGATAAACCTCATGGGAGAATGAATCCAGGTTTGAATCATCAATTTATCGATGTAAGACAATTGAAATAAACCAGATATTTCTGTTAGACTGGGTGTCATTTCACAACTCCCAAATCTAAACACTAAACTTTTTCAATCCCAAAAAGTTAATATAGCCTCGATCAGATTTGAGCGGAGCGTAGAAACCATCAGAACTCTAAACCACTTGATTAGATCCAGTCGTAGTTGAACATGCACCACCACTTGATTAACTTTTTGGACACCTTAGAAACAATCAGGACTCTAAGCCTTATGGACGGATTCATCCTGTAATAAGACACATATGACTACGACTCAAAATTTGATAAAAGGGCAAGTATTTTCGACCCTCGAGATTTTAACATAGAAAAGTATCATATGACACGAAGAGATAGACCGATTTATAACTTAAATTCACCCGAATGGTACTGCTTAGTGAAACCAGCCTATTTGGCTATGACCTACTAACAACACTTGACTAAGTAAAAGATGACTTAGGCTAGGACTAAGACAATGATCAAATTAAAAAAGATTATCGAACCCACTGAGGGTTGCCTATGTATCCCGCCTCGAAGGATGAGAATCAAATATGCGTAGCTCATCTAGATTGGATAGTTAAAGATTAAGCCACAGATTGAACCCTGACTTGAGGCATGGCCAAAATAAACGAGAAAACGCACAAATAGAATTTTTTTTGAGTTTTGATTTGAAACTTCACGTAACAACAAAACATGGAATAAAAATCTTTTTTGATATTTTCATATGAAATTGTTCAAAAATAAAGAAGCAACAGAAATAAAACAATTTCTGAAATTTGCAACGTAGAAAAACATGAAGACACTAAAAGATTTTTTTTTTGACATTTTCATTATATGAAATTTACAAAGCTTCTAACATTTTTTGGATGTTCTTTTATAAAAATATATAAAGCTCCTATTAAACAAATTTTTTTTTTGTAAATTTTGAGCTATAAGTGCAAGCTGAAGAAAATAAAGAAAATTTATTTTGATGTTTTGATTTTTGAGAAAATGCGTGCAAAAGGTGAAAAATCTTTTAAAAAATTTTATTGTAAAAAATAAAAGCCATAAAGAACTCCTACAATCTAAAAAAATCTTTTTTTCTTCTCTTTTTTGCCTTGAACTTTGACTTTTTTTCTTTATGACCTTTCCTTGCCTAAACACACTCTCTCTCAATTTTAGCACATGCTTTCGTAAATCAGTTCATCAACTGACCTTTTTACCTTCTAAGTTGCAACAAGTATCACATAGGGACAAGTTTCCCACAAAGGCCCCATCGGGTCCCACTAGGTTTCAATCATTATGCAAATAAGAATGACCTAAATACCGACCTAAGTTGGGGTTTAACTAACAAGACTGTTCAGGGGAGTGTATGATCGATTGTGGTTGCGATTACTTTTCACCTATTCCATACCTGCCGACGGCTCTCCCTCCTAAAATATAGGTGACTCAACGAAGGTTTGTGTACTACGAGACTTATTGCAAAATAAATGACTCAAGGTAATGAATATGATGCCAGATATAAAGTGATAACACATTAGGAAAAACTGTAAACGTGGAGCACGTAGGCACTCAATAAATAATAAAACGATAACAGAAACAACATATCTGTACATTCATAGTATCAAACAAAGTTGATACAACGCAATAATGAAACTCAAATTTTAAAAGATCCCCAGCGGGGTCGCTAGAGCGGTGACACCTCTTTTCTTACCAATTTTTTTTTTTTAAGTTTGAAAAGGGTTTTAATTATTTAAGTAACAAAATAAACTGTATTTTGAAAAAGGATTTTTCAATTAAACCCAGAGGTCGCCACTTGACATTGTTTGGTATGTAAGTCATCTTTTAAATTTCTTTTTTCAAAAACAGTTGACTCTTAAAACTGATCCACGAACAAAAATTTTAGTTAGAAAATTTAGTTAACCGAGGGGAAGATGTTAGGCACACCTCAATATCGTGGTTCAATCACGATTGCTTCGTCAAGTTATATCGGCTAATATGCCACTATGGAATGAATAAGCTTTACAAAAGAGCATACAAACAAATAAAAAATTTCTAAAAAAAAAGATAATTTCCCGTCCAACTATACAATTTCAAAAATAAAAAAGTGCTTAAATGAAAACCTATTCTATCCTAAACTATGCTGAGCAGTCCACCTGACATTCTGGGTCCTGTCCATGAACTGTCTTTCAAATACAGAATTTTGCAGAGCATTCTCCGATAAATATATACATGTAAACTCAGGCATTCCCCGAAAAATAAATACATTTGATAAAAATAGAAAAATCATTCAAAACAAGCATTCAAACATTTGATAATGTAGAATCCTACTGTTTGCCTACCCAAAAATCTATAATTTGCCTATCAATTCTCGACCTAAACATGATACTATCGAATTTAAGAAAATCGACGCCTATTAATTAAACAGCCATTAGTGAATCAAAACAAACTAATATTCACTTTTATCAATTTTTAATTTCCATCCTAATTTTATTTTCCAATCACACGATTAATTAATTTTAAGATAAATCAAATATTTAAGGCCACAACAACCCAAATTGCTCAAGTGCATTTAATATATACCAACAAATCTCATCATACACTTTAAGATAGCATAAAAAGAATAGAGTTATGAATTGGACCTCAGAAGAACTGATTTTTGATAACAGTGAGTTAGCAAAGCCTAAAATCGAAATCCTCGGACCAAAAAACTCAACAACGAACAAACCAACTTGGAATCAAGAACTGTAACCCAGATCAAGCTTAAACCAGAAGGTTCGTTGGATTTTTGGAATTTTACGGTGGGTTTTTGGATCGATTTAGAGTAGGAACTGTTGTTTTCATTTTGCCCAAGCTCACGTGGTGGTGAGAATCGGAGAACGGGTTAAATTTTTTGTGGCAGTGGATTCTTGCCTGAAAAAAACTATTTCTCTGCTGCTAGGGTACGTAGTAAGGTGAGGATGTATAGGATAAATTTGAAAAAATGGGAGGGTCAAATTTATGTGTCTACATTGTCGACGACCAGGATAGTGAATTCAAGTATTTGCTCTTCGGTACCTTGAATTTTATTTTTATAAGCTATTGGAGAAGTTATTTAGGATTATCTTGGCCTTTATAGGAGGCAAGAGTATCTTGTTAATTACTTTTATAAAGTGAAATGGACATATAGGAATTTTCTTTTAATCAAAGAAGAGGCATTCTTGGTAATTCAGAAAATGTGAGATTTGAATTCACTGTTCTTGGTAAAGATTTTTTTTATCACATAGTATTTCTTCATCTAGCTGATACTTCAAGAGCTCCAATCATCTCGATTTAGTTAAAAGTATGTGGAAATTACTCCATATGAAGCCAAGTGATACGAATCCAACCACAAGGAAATAACAAATTAGGATTAGTAAAGGTAGGATTTCAAGTAGGATCTAAGTCACAACTGGTATCGTTGCAATGTGATTGTGTAGTGATGGATCATGAACTCAGTTTTTTTTATGAAGGTTCCCATATGTGGAGTTTATTAGATCGAGTACAAAAAGGTGGATATATCCTTAAACCTCAAGAATTACAAAGCTCGAGTATAGAACAAGCATACAATTTGACTACGCACAAAATAAATTAGGAGGATCTCTCCCTTAACAACTAAGCTCACAAAAAGAGAGGCTACTAAGCACCCTTAGTAGTAAACTAAGTACTCAACCTGGATCAAATATGAAAGATCCTTTCTTGACTCGAATTCTAAATTTTGGAGATCCTTTAATGTCATTCTTCAAAGTAGATATAATCTGAGTGGGCAAGCTTGTCGCCTCATTGAAGAAAGTGTTTGTTTTAGTACTCTCTTTGCCAAATTTTTAAGAAGATTAGCTGTGGTGTTGCCTTCACGAAGTGTGTGGATGAATTGAAATTAACCTTGAGATTTCATAGCCGAGATCTGCCTGAGTTCATTCTTTAGTTGCCAAGAGCTTTTGAGTTTTTCAGTGGTCATCTGGATGATAGATAGTGAATTAGATTCAACAGTGATTTTATGATATCCATTGTCTGAACACTATTTCATTCCAATAATAATAGCCTTAATTTCTGCTAAGTTATTGGAGCATGAACTAACGTAGGAAGTGAATTCCATGATCAACTGTCTAAGGTGATTCCTTAGTAGGCCACCTCCTCCTGCACTGCCCAGGTTTCCTTGCTGTATCCGTCCATATTCAGCTTAATTTCTCTAAGCACAGGTTTGATCCATATGACTAGTTTGATATCTAGCTTAGGCCTGATGCTGTCAATTTAAAAAGTAATGTTAGGCGTAGGAGAGTTAAAATAAAGAAATAAGAATTGGATATTAAGGACCATTTGGACCATGTTGGTAACTTGGTCAATTATCCTATTAGAAGTAGTATTAATTCCTTCATGTTTTAGAGTGCATCTAAATTTTCATAATTCCAAGTGAGAACATGGGAAGACATTGAAGAAGGGTCTCATGCACTTTGTTGTGAGGTTTAATCAACTACCATCTAACAATTTTGTATCTAATGTTACCATTGTGAGGATGAGGGATGCCACATGCATCAGTGAAACATTTCCAAATGATGGTAGCAATCTCACTTTTTCCAAATAAATGATTGACATCCTCATTATAACTAGTTTTGCAACAATAACATTTGGAAGGCCCATGAACTTTAAATTTTGTAACAACGTCATCAGTGAAAAATCTATTATTAAGGATTTTTGTGCATGAAAAAAGAAAGTTTGAAGGGGAGATTGTTATGCCATGTCTTACTGCTAGTTAGGGAGGTGTCTTTGCTCATTCTAAAAAAATTCCAAGAAGATTTGCTAGAAAAATACTAGTAGGATCAGATAACTAGATAGGAAGATCATTTTCATCTCAAATGAACGGGATCCTTTGAATGAACATAACCAAGTCATACGAAAGGAGTTGCTGGAGCTTAATAAGGTCCCACTGATTATTCTGAAAGAAATCAGAGACTTTAACATTCTTAGAGGTGTTGTCATGGTTTACAATCCCACCACAAGGAGATGTCACCTTTTTCAACTTTCCCAATGATATAATTTTCTCCAAATATGGGATTGAGCATAACTAGAGGTTCTGTTAACAACATGAGTCCTTTTACAGTATTTAGAGTTCAAGAATAAGTTTAAAAGAGAATTATGGATTCTGAACCTCTACCAACATTTAGCACTGTAAGAGATACATATATCATGAAGAGATCTATAACAAATACCACTCTCTACTTTAGGAAAGCACAATTTAGCCTATTTGATTCAATGATAATGATCTTTCCCATCGGAGTAACCCTAGAAGAAATTGGCAAAATACTTTTCCATTTGTTCCAAAATAGTTTTAGGGGGGGGGGGGGGGGGATAATATGTAAAGGAATAAAGTGAAGAACTGACCAAATGAGTACAACTTTACCACCAAAGGAGAGGAGTTTACCTTGCCATCCTTTAATTCTGTTGGCCATTTTAGCAACCATGCTACTAAAATATATGACTTTCTGAATGTATGGGAGCACCCAGATAAGTAAAAGGAAATTGAGAATGAGAAAAATCAGTAATTATCTTAATATCATTAATAACTCCTATTGGGGTTCTAGGTGATACTAAAAAAGTAGATTTTTTTTATTGACAAGTTGACCAAAAACCTGTTTATAAAGATCTACGTTTTTCATCATGATAGTAATAGAATGGATATCCCCAGTTGAAAATAATATAGTATCATCAGCATAAGTGAGGTGAGTAATAAGAGGACTGCCAGGATTAAAAGAATAAGGAATGAAATTATCAACATGCAATTGATTCATAATTCTTGAGAGAAGTTCAGCACTAATTAAAAAAAAAGGAAGGGGAAAGAGGATCACCTTGCTTGAGTCCTCTAGAAGAGTTAAAGAAACCATGTCTAGAACTATTGATGATAGTAGAATACCAATTGTTAGAGATAAATCTAAGGATCATATCAATCCATTGTTCACAAAAACCCAAATGTCTCAAACTATGGCAAAGATAGTCCCATGGGCTTTGGCCATATCAAGCTTGAAAAAAACATTACCGTTAATGTTAGGCTTCCTTATATTGTGGACCTCTTGAGTAAGCATGATATTATCAGCAATAGATCTATCTTTAATAAAACCAGTTTGATTAGGAGAGAGAATTTTATTCATTAGAGGGGCTAGCCTATTGTTAAGCAATTTAGAAATAACTTTGGATATAAAGTTACTAAGACTTATGGGCCTGAGATCAATAAATTGTTGGGGGCTGTCTATTTTAGGAATCAAAATAAGGCAGGTATGAGTGAAAAATCTATGGAGAGATTTACCTAGAAAAAAGTCAAGAATAACATCATATAAATCATTAGCTATAATGTGCCAACAATGCTGAAAAAACTTACCTGAGGCCATCAGGACCTGAGGCACTATTAAGATTCATGGAGAATACCACTTGCTTGAGCTCATCCATAGATGGAGTAGTACAAAGAATTGCATTATCGGTCTCGTCGATAACCCTTGGCAAGTGTCTGAGGATAGACAAATCAATATTAGTTTGTTCATGGGTGAAATGTTTTTCATAGAAGTTGATGGCTTCTTCAACAATGTTATCAATGTCTTCAATCCATGAGTCATTTTCTTTTTAATCCTTTAAAGAAAAAGCCTTTTTCTTCTAGATCTGATAATGGAGTGAAAAAATTTGGTATTATTGTCTCCATCAGTTAACCATTTAAGACCTTCCTTTTGTTTCCAAAAAGCTTCTTCATTTTTAATATGTCTAATTAGCTGAGCATTGATGTTGTTATACTGCATTCTGTTAGCTTCAGAGTTATCATTGATGCACGATTGTTCTATTTCCTCCAGTTTTCCTTGAAGGTCTTTGGTCTTATCAAAAATGTTCCCTAAAGTGTTTTTAGACCAATGAGATAGATTCCTGCAAACATTTTTGAGTTTCAAATGAAATTTCCACATCGAACCACCTTCAACTTGAGTATACCAGGATTGTTCAACTACTTGCATAAATCCATCTTCTTCAGTCCACAGATGAAGATATTTAAAATATTTCTTCGGTGCAAGTTGTGGATTGGAGATGGAGGTCAAAAGAGGGGCATGGTCAGAACCTTTTCTGACCAAGTAAGTTACATTAGTGTCACCATATTCTTGTAGCCAAATGGTGTTGGTAAGGACCCTATCAAGTCTAGCCAAAATTCTCTTTCTGGGAGCTCTACCATTTGCATGAAGGAATTATGGACAACTATTGTATACACGAAGGATGCTCGGGTTGTTTGGTAGGATTTGAGAGGACGTTTTGATAAAGTGAATGCTTCTCATATGTATCAGCTTCATAGAGCAATTACAACAGTTGTCCAAGGCACAGAGAGTGTGTCTACCTATTTCTCAAAGATTCAAAAACAACGAGACGCATTTGATAGCATGGTACCACCACCATGTGACTTCCCTAAGTTTAAAGACTTTATTGAAAACATGTAAAAGCAGAAGTTGATGTAATTTCTGATGGGGTTGAATGAGAGCTATAAACCAGTAACTATAATGTGAATCAGCAAGAGGAGAGGACATCTGAAGGAAGGATGCTATAAGCTCACTGGCAACCCCCAGATTTCAAGCATAGAAAGAAAAGGTACATGAATACAACTTATAATGTTTCTTTAGTGAAAATGCAGTTGTGCCAGACAATTTCAGGAATGTATCAGGTGGAGGTGTGATACAAGATTGACAAGGAACACACAAACAACACCAAAATCAGTTTACAAGTTGAAAGAACCATGGACCCTTTTGATGACCACTCTCGGATTCAATAAAAACACAATGTATTGTGGTGTTTAACACCTAAAAATAGCCCACAACAAACTATGTTAACAACATTAAGATGAAGAACAAGAACAACACATGGGTTACAAGAGAAACAATACACCACACGGCTACAAGATTACAACAAAGGAAATGATAGAGAGTGTGACATACACTACTACAAAGACCAAGAACCTAAGCGTATTCAAGTACAAAGACCCTTGATAAAGATAGTAGAAACACCTACACTATGTGGTGGACACAAGAGAGGACCTCAATCTGTCTAGCACCCAACGATCCAAGCAAACAAACAACAAAAGTGATTCCACACCTAAGTTGTTTCTTAGTTTCAGCCAAGTCTCTATGGTAGAGAGTGTGTTATACAATCTTCAATATCAAAAAAACTAAGTAAAGTAACCCTAAAATGTTTCTTATAGAGTGTATTACAAATAGAAGGCAAAAAGTTCAAAATGCCCCTTAGAGATTAGGTGCCCCTCTAGTGTGAATTAGTGGCTGTTTTGATATGTTTTAAGCCCTTAATTCCACTTCTCTTGCACACACACGTGGACGAATTCAATACACATCCTCATAAGTTCATCTACGCGATCGCACTTGTATCAAGGTGTGCCAAGGATACCGCAGTTCACTCTTGGCTAGTACGATAAGATAATGCAGGAGCTTGACAAAGATTTGCCACAGTTCATGAATAATATGACAGGTATAGTCCAGTCTTTCCTAGCTAATGTTGAACAAGGAAAATGGATAGTTGACACAGGGGAAACTAACCATATGGCTTCTAGCTAGTCTGAACATATTGTTCGTGGTTAAAGAGTTTAACTCAGGTAATCACAAAAGAGTTCATTTACCAAATGAAGGTATAACTTTTATTGCGCACAGGGAAGTGCAAGGTCATAGATAAGATAAGAGTTAGAAGATGTTTTGTTTGTCCTACATTTCAAACATAATCTCTTATCAGTCTCCAAATCGACTAGGTAATTAAACTATTTTTTGTACTTTTACCCTGATTTTTGCTTGTTGCATAACCTACCAGGTTGGAAGGTAATTGGGATTGCTAGGGAGAAGAATTGCTTGTACTTTCTCATTCCTATGACACCCCACAGAGAATAAGATAGAGAGGACACTTAGTGCACAAGCAGTGAAAGATGATATTTTAAAGACTGCTCATGCTTTAGGAGCATCAATAAAGGAGTTAATAGGTTACAACTTAGAAGGCTGCAAGTTTATACTAGCTGCCTGTGATGTATGTCATTTTGCTAGACACGTGAGATTGCCTTTTCCTTCTAGTAGTACTCGGACTAGTAAGACTTTCTAAATATTGCATTTGGATGTATGTGGAACTTATAACACACTTATGATGGAAATAAATTTTTTCGTGTTGTTATTAGACAATTTCTCAATAGTAAAATTTAAGCATGATGTTTTATTGATATTAAATTCCTTCAAAAGAGTTCAGACACAGTCTAATGCAATGATTTGGATGCTAGGTTTAAGGCATCGCAGGACATCATACATGGGAGCTGATGTCGTTTGCCAACAAAGATATAACCCATTAGTTGCATGGATATACAAGGTGAAATTACAGGCAAATGGGAACATAGAGAAGTCCAATGCGAGATTGGTAGCTAAGGGGTGCAACCAGAGAGAGAGCCTCGACTACAATGAAACTTTTCTGCCTATAATTAAAAATTTAAATTGCAACTGTCAAGTCTATCCTTTCTTTAGCGGCTCAGTATCATTGGCATATTCATCAGTTAGAGATGTCTACAAGACTAGCTTCACTTCATTGTTGGATATTGCAAAATTCAGACAGCTTACGACATATAATCCATAGCAGTCTTTCTTCTCAAAACAGCACCAGTAGCGAGAAACAAGACCAACCCATATTGTCACAAAAAGAAGTTATCACAGTTTAACCATGATGCTCATTATAGAAGAGTAATCCTCAATGTCGTGTTGTTCATTTCTTTTTGTGGTCAAGATAGTTGCTCCAGTTCCGCAATGCTTACGAAAATTTTTACGCTTCGGCATCTTTGGTGGCTCACCACCTTGGTTGCATCTCCCAACTCATTACCATCCACTTCATCGTTGAATCATCTGACTCATTGCCTTTTATCTCAACATTGGAGTCCTCCCCATCATCTTTATTAATGGCATCAGGGATCTCAATGGCCATTGGCACAAGACAATAACTACCAAAGACATTCTCAAGTGACACAAGACTTGGATCCATTGAATATTGAGTATTTGTTAGCTGACATGTCATATATAATGCCAAAATGAGATCCTAAATGTGACCCCTTGAAGTGGAACCAATATCACTATCGGTTGTTGCTTGATCATCTTCCAAGGTTGTTTAGGCATCTTGTGTTGCCTGATCCGCTTGTTCTATTTCAGCAGGGTCTCGTCCTCTCTCAACATCACGTATTCTCCTACCAGCAACATGACCTTTCCCTTGCATACGAATAGGGGAATGTAAATGATAAGCTTGTATCTCATCTCTTCTATAATGAACTGGAACTTGAATCCTTTCAGCCTTGTGGACATATGTCAAGCACCTAGATACCTTTGTTGCTCGGACTCTTCAAAATTGTTGTCGCACTCGTGTTGGATTCTCCAAAATGCACTACTTTTGGAGTATCTGACAAGCACCCGTCAACATTTTTGAAAAGTCCAAGCAACATAGCTAGACACATCATCACTCCATTAAACACATGTAAGACTTCATATGATGGCTTATCACCAAGGAATTTTTCTTGTCAAATGAATATGACGCGACTGCGCAAAATAAATTAATTTTATGAGATCAGAGATCTTTGTTTTCATGATCAAGCTGTTGCAATTTAAAATTTTCTGAATTCCTTGTGTTATTACTATTATCGAGATAAGAATTCTCATAATCATAAACTGGACAACTACTAGTATTAATATTGTTATAGCTTGTCTCAGGTTTAGGCAGAAATGGACCAAGCAGGTAGAATACCAAATGAAAGAATATGACAGCTTGGGCAGAATGCTTGAAAACACCAAGAGAAGATATAACCCTTACAAAGAAACCAGCATAATCAAAGATGCAAGAACTAAAATAATTCAATTCTAAATACTTTGTCCTTATTGTTGTCAAAAGTACAAGGAAGTCTGTCATACTCTAATAAATTAGCTTACCATTGCTTCATATGTCGTTGAATTAGGCTCATAGCCTTGTTGCCATTGATATGCGGAGTAGGATTACAAATAATAAAGCAGGTAGTGCATCTGAACCAAAGAAAAGAGGAGTCATCATATCGAAGTGGTCCATAATCGACTTCTGCATTACAAATATATTTGTGTTGTTGGTTCCAGAAAGGCGATAATGTGCATACTCCAACTCTCAATTTGTACTTATTATCCTTACCCGAAATTCATGGTTAAAATGTGTGGAATCAAATGAAAATGGAGCTGATATCACCTGTATCAACCCAAATTGCCTCATAACTCGATCAGGCAAGTGAACCTCGAACACATTCCAACAAAAAACTGTGACTCTAGCACACCATATGATTATTGTCGCACAGACGAGACATATGACGTGCTAGTCACAGTATTTTGTTGAGATGTGATCGAGGTACACTTGCCTGATCGAGTTATGAGGCAATTTGGGTTGATACAGGTGCTACAATAATCATTTTCATTTGATACCAAACTTTTTCATCATGATCGTCAGGGAAGGCTAAATACAAACTGGGAGTTGGATCATGCACATTGATTGTCTTTTCTAGAACCAATGGCTCCATATGTTTTTCTCTGAAAAGGTAGCATTTGTATATATATAATATATATCCAACAATCAGACCTGCGGCCATGAACAGTAACCATGTCTCCATAGTTTTAACGGCAAGATCTTCAGTCCTATAACGAAAGCTTATATAGAGCGTACGACATCCAAAAATGATTCTAGGTCTTCCACATTTACGCCAAAAATATAATAAGGAAAGACGGTTCATCTTCTGAATTGAGTTACATTTATCTTCAAAACATCTAATGTACTCCTCTTTTTGTATAAAATCTTGAAGATCTACGAGGAGAAGGAAATATTTTGGTTAAAAAAACTTGACCACCTTAGTCTAATTGTAGAAAGATCATAAAATAACTATGCTTATGGGTTTTTAGACTCAGTTAGCTAGCAAACCTTTTTCTATAACCAAGAAATCGATCATTTTTAATGTCAAAACTCAATGGATAATGGACTTTGGTTAGCTAAGAAACATCCGGAACAATCAGAAAAATCTGTTTATTGTCTTTGTTAATTTAAGCTGCAAATTTAGGACCAAACTAAACAATTTATCAATCTTAAAGCTTCAAGCATTTTTATCTTGATGCAACAAGCTTCTTTCAGAGAAAATTATTAAGTCCATAAGTAAGAAGCAAGTGAGCTCAAGTAGAAAATGTTTAAAATTTAACATAAAAGAGGTTAACGTTGCCAGAAGTGCTGGGTTTGAAAAATCTCCTATCCATTAACTATGTCTATCGTGTAACGTTGCCCTGATCTCCAAGATTTTCACTGACTTTATTGATGCTAAGCCACACCCTTAGGTGCACCCGCTATCTCTTGATATTATGTAACAGTATTTTTAATTTTCTGGCATAGCAATGTTCAATCCTTCCCTAGGCCAATACTCTAAATTCCTTTGGACATTGATGCATAGATATGAAAGGCTTTGTAAAGCGCTCCTACCTTTTGTGGTAGGTTAGTTTTGAGCCCGTATAATTAGTTTGTTTGAATTTGCAAACAATAAATTAGTGGAAAAAATTGACAAAAGTTAAGAGCTTGCATTTGAGATCACAGGGTCAAACCATGCGCATTAAGTGGAGAATGGCAGTGGGGCAGGCCAATCATCCTCGGGTTTCTAAGGCTTCTATGGGGCTCAAAGGGTCCTCTCCAGATGGATTTCTCGATCATAAAAAAATGGTTAGTGTCAGAAATTAACCAAGATTTTGGTCTAAAGTTGAAATATTCCAGAGTTGAACACCAATTAGCATTACCTATATGACTTCATGTTGCAAGCAAGACATCTAGATCGATTGTGCTATTACATATGTTGATAAGGACAAAACTAAACCATTTTCTTTCCTACTCAATATCCAATTTGCAAGAGGTGCCACTTCTGGTACTTTTGTTTGTTGAGACTTGAGAAGTCTTAACTAGAATATGAAGTGGAAGGCTTTTCCCTTTGTCAGTCAGAACATATCAGCCAAGGATCTATCCAAAACAACTTTTCTATCTTAATAAGGTAGGGATAAGACTACGTACAAATCAATTTTTCCAGACTCCACTTATAGGATTATATTGGATATATCGTTATTGTAACCAAAACATGTTGTTAACTATCTCCCAAGTCACATGTCATAGACAAAGGAAATTCAAAGCAACACTATCCAGGCATAATCTATGTTTAATCATTACAGACCTACTTAACCAAATCAAGATCATTGTACTTCAGGCGTAAGAAATAATGAGTCAATTTTGATTCTTATTAGGAAATGACTGGATGAACCATGACACTGCCAAACTGCATCTAAGGAAATTCTCTCTTCACTCTCTAGTGAGACCACATACACAAGTTATCTGAGTGTCTCGGAACCTAAGGGTCTATTATACGCAATCTTACTTTGTATTTCTGCCAAACTGCCAAAGGCTGTTTCCAAGGCTCTATGACCTCCTTGTCACATGACAATAACTTTACCAATTAGTTTAAGACCCCCTTTCAAATGTTACAAATAAATCAATTTGAATAAAAAGTTCAAGTCCGCGATCTCGCCCATTCAATTGAAGACACCACAACAACACATTAGTGCTTGGCTATATGAATTCTCTATATTGCACTCCGCCTAATTCCAATACTCAATAGCTTTGACAAACTAAAAGCTTACCTAATACTAGAAGTTCTCTGCCGTGTTTAATACTCACTCCATCCCAATGTATGTACGAAGTGTTTGACTGTGCACGAAGTTTAAGAAAACAATACTTTTGAAATTTGTGGTCTAAAATAAGCGTGACATATAAATTGGTATAGAAAGAGTAACAAATTAACTTTAAACTTCTTATGATTTTACCGAAATGTGGCTTATTTTAGACCACAAATTTCAAAAGACTTACCTTAAGTTTTGTATCAAGTATAACATACTGGGAGAGAATACTGTAGGGCACACTTATTTTCTATATTGTGCAAATTCTTCACTTTCGATACCGCACACGTGCCAAATTCTTCAAAAATACATTACTTTTGAAAAATCCGATATACACCAGTTGATATTTTTAAAGAGTGCAAGCAACATAGCTTATGTTAGACCACATTTGAGTAAATTGGGATGGAGAGGTACTACTATAGAGAGATATTTTCTCTTGTGGACTAAAATAAAAATAGTATCACATAAATTGAAATGAAGGAATTAACAAACAAAATCTTAGATAAACAAACCAAAACCTTATGTAAGTCATTCGAATAAAGTAGCTTTTGTTCAAATATTGTACGGAAAAGATACAAATATACCCCAAACTTTAATAAACATTTTAAATATATCCTCCGTCATACTTTGGGTACAAATATACCCTTTCCGTTAATGAAAAAGTACAAATATATACCCATGAACTTTAATAAATGGTACAAATATACCCTCTATCATACTTTGGGTACAAATATACCCTCGTCATTAATGAAAAGGTACAAATATACCCTTCTCATTAACGGCGGGACACGTGTCAGCATCGTATTGTTTGGCCCATTTAATTTATTTTATATTTGAGTAATTTAATACATGCTAAATTATAATCCATACCCAGTCCAAATAACCTGACCCAACCTTTGATATAATGAGGACTTTGGTTTGACCAAGGAATATCCAAACTTTGCAAGTTTTTTTTCATGTTTTTGTTCTTAATTAAATGTTGTCTTCTTGTTCACTCTTTAAAGTAGGTGAACAATGGTGTAACAATAAATTCAAAGCAGGTAACAACAACCATGAATCAAAAATAATTTCTGATTTATCGACGCTCATAAATCAGAAAAAACAAACAACAGTCGTTCATGAGGAACATTAAACAGCATCAGAATATTACTCTAACATCAGAATATTAAACAACATCATGATATTAAACAAATCTCTACTTTATTCTAGATGGTAGATGAATCGAATCGACGTGTTTGTTAGGGTTTTTGGGTCAGTGAGAGAGTGTGAGTGTGAGAGAATGGAAGAAAGAAACAGTTGTGAATATAGATGCATGATATGCCTCTTGAATTTCTCTATTACACAGGCGGGTCAGGTTATTTGGATTGGGTATGAGTTATAATTTAGGATAGATTAAATTATCCACAGATAAAATAAATTGAAAAAGGCCCACCAATATGATGTTGACACATGTCCCGTCGTTAATGAGAAGAATATATCTGTACATTTTCATTAACGGCAAGGGTATATTTGTACTCAAAGAATGACAGAGGGTATATTTGTACCATTTCTTAAAGTTAGAGGGTATATTTGAACCTTTTCATTAATGACAAGGGTATATTTATAACCAAAGTATGACATAGGGCATATTAGTACCATTTATTGAAGTTTGGGGGTATATTTGTACCTTTTCCGAATATTGTATTAGTGATAAAGAAATTCATAGAGTAGGCGTTTGACGATGTTTCATTGTGAAGATAGAAGAAAATACTTTGCTTTTCAAAGTAATAAATCTATATATTATAAAACAGAGGATAAAGCACCACTATTAGTCAAGTGGCAAGTTATTGAGAACTCATGTGACAATTTTAGGATAAAGTTTAATAGTATTGTAATAAAAGTTTGAATTGAAAGATTAGAGATATCACAATTTGAAAGTACATATCCTTTATTTTTTTAAAAAAAATCATTAGCTTAAAAATAGATACTCATGGTTGAAGAGTTTAAAAAGACTTTTTCTCTTTCATAATTTATTTCTTTTAAAATTTAAATGTTATAAATATATTTGATATAATTTATTTAAATATTAATTATTAGCTTAAAACTAGAAACTTATGATGGAAGAGTTATAAATAAACTCATAGTATTTCGTAAACTAAATCCTTTAATTTGTTATAAAATATATCTGAATATTGTTACATATGGTATAATTAATGTAGATATGAGAATATTCTGTATAATTAGCATAGATATGAGAGTATTCTCTAATCCCTAGAATAGGGCAATTAGGAGATTGTGTAATTTTTTCTTATCTTCTTCCCTTATTCATATCATTTGTAACAACTATTTAGTCCCATGAACTTGAGGGATTAATTAATCAATACAATTCTCAATATTTCTTCTCTTATTTTTTAATTTAACATGGTATCAGACCAGACAGAGGTCCTGAAATCAAATCTCACTACCACCCATTATTAAAAAATTCTTCGTACTTGACCCATAAAAAAATTAGGACCACGCGTGAGAGGGATGTGTTGAGAATATAATTAAATAATAAAAGTGTACTCTCTCTAATAGCTTAAGCTTTTAGATGATATGGTGACACGCTATCAGCTAATGATTGTTGCCTTGACGCTTAGTATTGAAGGTAGTCATTGTAGTCTGCTCTAGTTAAAGTGATAGATTGAGATGATCCATTCCTGGAATCAGGTGTGGGTAAAATATCATTTTCATTATGGGTCATATTTGTTGTATAGCTAGGATGGTCATTACTGTGTGAAGGTATGATTTATCACCCAAAAGATTTAGAAATCAGCTATAGTAAAAAACCTTGCAAAAATTTTTTCTACATTTCTGTTCTGCAGAATGTATTTTTGTAATTCTGTCTTGCAGATTTTTTTGTGGTTCTATTTTATAGAATCTTTTTTGAGAAAAATAAGAAAAATTAGAGAAAAGAGGGCTCTAATATCATATTTTTGGTAACAAAAATACTTTTTCTACTTTTATTACTCCTTTTTTCCCCTCTACTGTTACTTTGGCTAATGGATCAAAGACTATTATAAAGGGGATATGTATAACTTACCCTCTGCTTTTCATACCTTTAAAATCACTCTTTTTTTGCACCATTAATATCCATATAACCTTATTTCCATTAGCAAATTAACCAAAAAACTAAAATGTATTGAAACCCTTCTTAATGATTTTGTTCTTCGACAGGATTGGAGCATTGGATAGGTGATTGGAAAAGGATATGAGTCCCAAGGATTGTACCTACTATCCATCTCAATGCCACATGTTGCTTTAACTTTCGTTGTTATTTTTTTAATTGCTCCATAGTCAATTGGGTCGTTTGAGTCTCTTGAAACTGCAAAAGATGGTTTCTGATTTATCTAATTTATCTTTATTAGAATGTGAGTCGTGTCAGCTTGGGAAGAATACTTGTGCCTCCTTCCCAAAGTATGTCAATAACAGGGCCACCTCAGTGTTTGAAACTGTTCATTCAGATGTATGGGGTACAAGTCGTGTTAGTTCTTCCCTAGACTTTTATTATTTTGTAACTTTTATTGATGACTATTCTCGACGCACGTTGTTATTTTAGTGAAAAATAGATCTGAGTTATTCTCTAGCTTTCAAAATTTTGTGCTGAAATTCACAGTCAATTTGGTATTTCCATTGAGAAGTTAATCAGTGATAATGCCTGAAAATATTTCTCTACTTCACTCTCTTCTTTTATGCCATCCAAAGATATATTGAACTTGTCTTCTTGTTCATATACTTCTCAATAAAATAGAGATGCTGAGCGAAGGAACAGACATCTAATAAAAAAAAGCTCGGACACTACTCATTCATAATAACAACTTTTTACATTTTTGGGGTGTTGCCATTATTACTGTTTGTTATTTAATCAACCATATGCCTTTATTTGTTTTTCAGTACAAGAATCCACACTCAATCCTGTATCCAAACCAAAATTTATTCCCCTTCCTCTATGCGTATTTGGTTGCACTATTTTTTTCATAACCTTACCCCCCTCAAAAAAAAAAAGAAAAAAAAAAACTTCAGCACAAGGCTTTTAAATGTATCTTTCTTGGGTATTCTCTTCTACAAAAAGGTTACAAATTCTTTGATTCCTCTACCAATAAGTACTTTATCTCAAGATGTTACCGTTTTCGAGACTTTACCATATTTGTCTTCTAATACGGCAAAAAAAGGCAATATTAGTCCTTTCAATTCCAACTATTCCAACTCCAGTTTTACCTTTATTTCTTAAGGTCTATTCTCGATGACCTCAACCTCCTTCTAAGCTTGTTAATCCAATTAGTATTTTTAACACTGATACATGTACACAAAGCACTCCTGGTGACTCATTACCTACTCTAACGATGTCTATTTCTTCGGTCGAGCACTTATCAGATGATCGACCCATTGATCTTTGGAAGTTACCAAAACTACTACCAATAAAACTTCCATTTATGATTATTTAAGTCATTATCATTTGTCACCTTCAAACCATGCCTTCATTACTAGCTTATTAACAATTAAAGTTTCTAAAACTGTGGCAGAAACACTGGTTCATCCAGGTTGACATTGGGCTATGATTTAGGAGATGCCTGTTTTGCATGATAATGGTACTTAGAAGTTTGTTCCCTTACTTAAAGGAAAAAGCACAGTTGATTTTTGTTGGGTATTCATAGTTAAAGTAGGTTCTGATGGGGGCTATTGATCGTCTCAAAGTGAGACTGATTGCTAAGGGATACACTCAGATTTATGGTATTGATTATAGAGATACTTTTTCACCAATTTCTATGATAGCTTCTGTTCACCTTCTCATCTCTATGACAGTTCCCCTTTTTCAGTTGGATATTATAATGTTTTCCTTCGCGGGGAACTTGTTGAAAAGGTATATATGGAGCAACCACCGGGATTTCTTACTTATGGGGGAGTCTGGACTAGTTTTTAGACTTAATAGATACCTTTATGATCTCAAATAGTCTCCCAAAGCATGATTTGGTCATTTTTGAGTTGTTTTCCTATAATTTGGAATGACGAATAGAAGTTGATCACTTCATATTTTATAGGCGTTCCTCTCATGGCAAATGTATCTTTTTAATTATTTTTGTTGATGATATTATTATCACAAGAGATGATCATAAAGGTATTGCTCAACACAAACAACACCTCTCAATTCAATTTTAGACTAAGAATTTGGGCAAGCTGAAATACTTTCTAGGCATTGAAGTGACATAGTCTACGATGGTATTGCTATTACCCAAAGGAAATATGCCTTAGGCATTTTGAAAGATGTTGGTATGTTGGATTGCCAATATGTGGACACTCCTATAGATCTAAATACTAAGCTTATTTCAGGACAAAGAGAGTATCTAAAAGATCCCGATAAATATTAGAGACTTGTTAGCAAACCTAACTACCTTACGCTCACACGACCAGACATCTCATTCGTTGTTAGTGTAGTTAGCCAGTTTTTGCAATTACATTGTGATAGCCATTAGAATGCAGTGATTCACATCTTGCAATATACCAAAAGCTCTATGACAAGGTTTATTGTCTGAATACAAAAGACACACTCATATCGTTGGTTATTTTGGCGCAGATTGGGAATGATCTCCTTCTAACAGGCGATTCACATTTGGTTATTGTGTTCAAATTGGAGGCAATCTAATATCTTAGAAAAGTAAAAAAGCAAGTTGTTTTAGCTATATTAAGTGAAGAGACAGAGTACCGAGCTATGGCATCGGCTATGTGTGAGCTTATATGTTGAGAAAACTTCTCCAAGGATTGAAAATGAGAGGAGTTGAGTCGATGAAATTGATTTGAGATAACCAAGTTGCACTGCATATCACTTCTAATTTCGTGTTTCATGAAAGAACAAAGCACATTGATATAAATTGTCACTTCATTTGAGAGAAGACTGAGTCTAAATACATTGCCACAAGTTTTGTCAAGTCAAAAGATCAACTAGCAGATATTTTCACAAAATCACTCCGAGGATCTAGAACTGACTATCTTTGTGGCAAACTGGGAGCGTATGACTTGTACACTCCAACTTGAGGAGAGTGTTAGATATGGTACAATTAGTGTAGATATGAGAATATTCTATATAATTAGTCTAGATAAGAGAATATTTTCCAGAGTAAATACATAATTACCCCCCTGATATTGGCCGAGATTTTCAAAAAGACACCTAAACTTTGAATTAGACCTATTACCTTACGATTCTTACTTAATCCGTTGCAAATACACCATTTTTTTACTGAATCTCAGTCACAACAAAGAGATTGAACACACGCACCAACTAGGTGCTGCCACGTGTTAAATGTATTTAATTTTATTTTTTTTAATAAATCTTTCCTTTTTATTTAATTTATCACCCATCCCACCCCCTCTTACCCCACCCCCGCGTCCAATACCCCCTCCTCCCGATGTCCAGCAGCTCCCCTCCACCCCCACCCCCATTAAGAACCCCCACTCTCCGTCCAACACCCCTACCCTGTCAGCATCTCCGCCTAACCCCCCCTTTCCATCCATTTTTTTTTGTTAAAATCAATTCAAAAAATTATTTTATGATTGAATTGAGTTTTAAGGATAGTTAAATGATTGAATTGAGTTTTAAAGATAGTTAAATGAGCTTTAATGGAGGAGCTTTAATGGAGTTTTAAAGATATTTTTAAAAAATAAAAAAGCTTCAATGGACCTTTAATGGAGAAGCTTTAATGGTATTGAAGAAGATATTGTGTTGAAGAAGACATTGTGTTGAGCTTTGATTGAGTTTTAATGATATTTTAAAAAAAAAAAAAGCTTCAATGAAGCTTTAATAGTGTTTGTGTGATATCTTGTGCCTTGAGCCGGGGGTCTTTCGGAAACAGCCTTTCTACTTCATCAGAGGTAGAGGTATGGACTGCGTACATCTTACCCCCCCCAGACCCCACTAAGTGGGAATACACTGGGTTTGTTGTTGTTGTTGTAAGCTTTAATAGTGTGGGAGGTGTTGAAGAAAAAAGGGGGGGGTGGGGGGGGGGGGGGGGATTACCAGGAAATTTAAAAAAATAAAAAAATATTATTTTTTTTACTTTTAAAAAAAGAATATAAATTATATATTAATTATTTACACATGACAGCTTTTTATTGGTCAAAAAAGTCAATTTTGAGCCCTTTCACGCGCTTGTGGCGCGTGTATACACGCAGAGGTCCAAAATGGTGTATTTGAAACGAAATAAAGAAGAATCGTGGGGTAATAGGTCGAATTCAAAGTTTAGGTGCCTTTTTGAAAATCTCGACCAACATTAGGCGGGTAATTATGTATTTACTCTATTTTCTAATCCCTAGAATCTAAAGATTAGGAGATTGTGTAGTATTTTATTATCTTTTTTCCTTATTCAGATCATCTGTAACAGATATTTAATCCAATGAACTTGAGGGAATAATCAATCAATACAATTTCCATAGAGATAATTAGCCTAACATGAATGGGAAAAGGAAACAAAAAAGTGATACAACAATTGTAGAAGAAATATACATATTATGATATAAATAATGAAGAGAAACGTTGTATTTATGCATATATAAAATAATAAAAAATCCATGCTTTAAATTTATGCACATCGGCATATATAAACTATCTGATTTATGAGAGAAGAGAAAAAGATAGTATTATCTATATTAGTTTATTACAATTTGAAGATCAGAAATAATAGTTTGAATTTCTAGTTTTAAAATATTTAGATATTTTACTATTTTAAAATTTAATGACATGTATAACTTTTTTCTATCTTATTTTTCATCTTTCTCTTATTCCCAAGAGAATGGCTAAATTATTAAAATTCAAATAAAAAACTTCATGGTAATTAAATAATAACAATAATTACTTTATTAATTTTAATTCGAATTGATGGATAAAAATCTCTTTTTTATTTAAATAGAATTTTGACAACTATTTAGATACTTACTTCAAAAATGCAATCTTAAGGAAAAAATTTATTTTGTATGAGATGCGCCATGTTATACTTGTATGAGAGATTTATTATTTGACATTTGGAATTTGTGGGTCCCAACTTTCATTACTTTGTCATATTCTTTTCTCCATAACCATCTCCCTCTTCACCCTTTTATTTTAATTCATGTTCTCACATTTTTTTATTTTTAGAAAATTCCACTCGATTTCTTTTTTTTTTTTTTTAATTTTTATATTCAACGTCTTTCATAGCAATTAATTTTGAATTTTTATTTTTATTATTTTACAAAACTTTTTTGTGTGGATATTAATTAATGTAATTTAAAATTTATAATATGCACCGAAGAATTGCACTATGTCACCAAATTGATATACTCATTCCATCTCAAGAGAAAAATTAGAGTTGACGTTGTGTTTGATCATGAATGGAACTTGGAGTTATTTTTGAATTTTTGTGAGAGAAGTATGTATTTGGCCATAAATATTTTTCACAATATTTTGTAATACGTTTCACTTTATTTCGAAATACGTGTTTGTCCATGAAAATCAAATATGTATTTTGAAATACGTTTTCATAATTTTTGATTTTTTGAAAGAAAAAAATTGAATTCAAGTTTTTCTATCACTTTATAAAAAAGTACATCCAAAGTCTAAAATATTTTTAAAAGTACTATAACCAAACACAATTTCAACTTTATTTTCAACTTCAAAAATATCAAATAATTAAAGTGAATACGTTTTTGGTTTTCATGGCCAAATAGGTCCTAAGAGTGAAAAAGGTTTACCTGTTTGCACTTTTCTATATACAACCCTAAATTGTATTTGAAATTTTCATGGTTAAACACCAACTTAAAATTATATTTAAAATAAAGTAGAAAAAAATTTGAGAAAAAGGAAAAAATTATTATGATCAAATACACACTTGACAAAGAATTAATTATTAGGAACTAGAATTTCTGTAAATATTGCAATATTTCAACAAGGAAATTCTAGGAAAAATAATATAAAGGTGGGAAGATGAAAAATAGTTTCAAATATAGGTTGCACAAAGAGATTATATTTAATTTTGGTGGCATTGACATTAAATTTGAAGAATAAAAATAAGATGAAAAATGGTAAAGATGTCACAAAGGTAAAGAGGTAAAGAAGGCTAATGGACCCCCTAAAAGCCACATGTCAATCAACTAATAGGGCCTCATACAACTTTTGCTGGTTGTATGAGACTCAAAATAAAATTTTTCAATCTTAAGTAGAAGGATGACTTTTTGGACCATTATTACATCATATTCGTGTATCTACTCTCTTTTGAGAAGATTACAAAATAAAATTTACATGTATTTAGATATTTTAATTGATTTATTCTTTTCTTGAATTTATTTACAAATCCACATCTCTATTTTTTATTTTATTTTTACAATATATGTGAGTAAGTCATGACACTGAATGTTAAATTGCAGTTTATGAAAAATCATATACTGATGTAACTTGGGGCCTTGGGCTCTAGGTGATAAAAGAGTTTTAAAATGAAGTGTGGGTGACACAAGTCTTAATAACTGAGTGGAGGTAACAATTACTTTATTAATGATTATGAAAGTAAGAAAAATTTGAAAATAACCCACAAGTATTTTAATTTACACTTGATCCAATGTAAAACCTAATATGACTAGAAATGGGGGGGAAAAAGACATGTTTCTCTCTCTTCTCATTTATTGAAGTTTTCTCTCACTTCGTGATTTTTGTTATTCATTGTTATTGTTGTTTTATTCATCATCTTATTCTTCATTATCATCATCTTGTTCTTCATTATCATCTCTTCTTGTTCATCATCATCATCTATCTCTTCTTGTTCATCATCCTCATCCTCTTCTTGTTGAACATTGTTGTTACCGCTAATATTGCTACTTGATCAAATTTTTTTAGGTCAAATTTTATTTGTATATCACTTGGAAATTACTTATAGGTGATTTTAGTAAGTAAAATTGTAATTTTTAGTTGAATTTCTCATCTGGGTATATCTGCTACTGCTGGTTTTTCAACAGTAGATAAAACATGTAACGTGAATCCAACAGATGAGTAATCTATTACACAGATGAGTAACCTGTTGTAACATATTGACTAATCTGTTGAAACATATTGACTAATCTGTTGTAACATATTGACTAATCTGTTGCGACATATGAGTAATTTGTTGCAACATATATGACTAATCTGTTGCAACAGATTAGTCATCTGTTAGATTTGTATTATAGTGTTGTAACATGAATCCAACATATGAGTCATCTGTTGCAACAGATTAGTCATATGTTGCAACAGATTGCTCACTTGTTGAAATAAATGACTCATATATTAGATTCATGTTGCAGGTTCTATCCATTGTAGCAGTAGTAAATAATCAAATAAAAAATTCAACAAAAATCATAATTATACTTACAAAATCACCTATGAAGTAATGTCTAAGTGATATATGAACAAAATTTGACCTAAAAAATTTTTAAAAATTTCAACAAGGGCACAACGAATAAGTGAAACATATGAAAAATTTCATTAAACAAGTAAAGAAGACAAAAATAGTGTATCATACATCAGATGCAAAAGGATCGAGGGGACAAACGTTTGAGTTCTTCTAAAAATATTTAAGTTTCCTAGTATTTTAATTGCTTTCTAATGGAAAACCCATCTATTATAACAGATTTTCTATCTGTTTGATAATTTTCAATAGATGAATCATCTGTTGCAACATATCAGTCATCTGTTGATTCAAATTAAGCAAGTATTAGTAATAACTAAATTGATTTAGATAAAATTAAAGACAAGTCTTTAAGACAATGGGACAAACATTTGAGTTCTCCTAAAAATATTTGAGTTCCCTAGTATTTTAATTATTTTCCAACAGATCACCTATTTGTTGCAACAAGTTAGTCATCTGTTGCAATAAATGCTTATAACAGGTTAGTCATTTGTTGATTCAAATTAAGCAATTATTAATAATTATTAAATTGATTTAACTGAAATTGAAGACAAGACCTTAGACAGGGGAGAAAACATTTGAGTTATCCTAAAAAATATTTGAGCTTTAGTATTTTAAATTAGTTTTCAACACATGTTTTGTCTATTTAGTAATTTCCAACAGATGAGTCATATGTTGCAAAAACTTAGTCATCTGTTGCAACAGATATCTATATCTGTTTGATAATTTTCAATAGATGAATTAGTTGTTGCAACAAGTGAGTCATTTGTTGCAACAGATGTCTATATCTGTTTGGTCATTTTCAACAAATGTTTTTATTTGTTTGGTTATTTCCAACAGATTACTCATCTGTTGTAACATGTTAGTCATCTATTGATTCACATTAAGTCATTATTAGTAATAACTAAATTGATTACTAAAATAAAATATGAATTAATAAGTTCAATTATAGTTTCAATTAATCTCATGGTAATTACACGATCAACTAAGTATGTTCGTCCTGAGTAGAGTGATCAATTGACCAATTTTATTTGAAATGATTCAAACTAAGCCATCATTAGAAATAATTTAACTAAAACTAAAGATGAATTAGTAAGTTCAATTATGATTTCAATTAATTTCATAGTAATTACATGATCAATTAAGTATTTCGTACTGAGTAGAATGATTAATTGAAAAAATTTATGTGAAATAATTCAAATTAAATCATTATTAGAAATAACTGCATTGATTTAACTATAATTAAAGATGAATTAGTAAGTTCAATTACGATTTCAATTAATCTCAATAATTAAATGATCAATTAAGTGTTTCATCCTTAGTAGAATAATTAATTGACCAATTTTATTTTAAATGATTCAAATTACGCCATTATTAGTAATAACTATGTTGATTTAACTAAAATTAAACATGAATTAATGAGTTTACTTACAATTTTAATTAATCTCATCGTAATTACATGATTAACTAAGTGTAGTCGTTCCGAGTAGAGTGATCAATCGACCAATTTTATTTCAAATAATTCAAATTAAGATATTATTAGTAATAACTAAATTGATTTAACTAAAATTAAAGATAAACTTACAATTTCAATTAATCTCATAGTAATTAAATTATCAACTAAGTGTATTCGTCATGATTAGAGTGATCAATTGACCAATTTTATTTGAAATTAATCCAATTAAGCCATTATTCGTAATAACTAAATTGATAAAACTAAAACTAAATATGAATTGATAAGTTCACTTACAATTTCAATTAATCTCATAGTAATTACATGATCAACTATATCTATTCGTCTCGAGGAGAGTAATCAATCGACCAATTTTATTTCAAATGATTCAAATTAAGTCATTATTAGTAATAAATAAATTGATTTTGACTAAATTAAAGATGAATTGATAAGTTTGTTTACAATTTCAATTAATGTATTCGTCCTTAATAGAATGATCAATTGATAAATTTTATTTAAAATGATTCAAATTAAGCAATTATTAGTAATAACTAAATTGATTTAACCAAAATTAAAGACAAGACCTTAGACAAGGGGACAAACATTTGAGTTCTCTTAAAAACATTTGAG
Organism: Capsicum annuum; assembly: GCF_002878395.1. Taxonomy (NCBI): domain Eukaryota; kingdom Viridiplantae; phylum Streptophyta; class Magnoliopsida; order Solanales; family Solanaceae; genus Capsicum; species Capsicum annuum. Next base: position 200,885,118 of record NC_061119.1, on the reverse strand, counting down.
CTTTACTATTTTAAATTATTCTCCAACATATATCCTATATGTTTGATAATTTTCAACAGATGAGTCATCTGTTGCAACAACTTAGTTATCTGTTGCAATAGATGTCTATATTTGTTTGATAATTTTCAATAGATGAGTCATTTATTGCAACATGTTAGTCATCTGTTGCAACATATGTCTATACTTGTTTGGTCATTTCCAACAGATGTCTTTATCTGTTTGGTCATTTCCAACAGATGTCTTTATCTGTTTAGTCATTTTCAACAGATTACTCATCTTTTGCAACATGTTAGTCATCTATTGATTCATATTAAGCTATTATATTAGTAATAATTAAATTTATTTAATTAGAATTAAACATGAATTAATAAGTTCAATTACAGTTTCAATTAATCTCATGGTAATTACACTATCAATTAAGTGTGTTCATCCTGAGTAGAATGATCAATTGACCAATTTTATTTGAAATGATTAAAATCAAATCATAATTAGAAATAACTATATTGATTTAACTAAAATTAAAGATGAATTAGTAAGTTGACTTACAATTTCAATTAATTTTATAGTAATTACATGACCAACTAAGTGTTTCGTCTTAAGTAGAATGACCAATTGACCAATTTTATTTGAAATAATTAAAATCAAGCAATTATTAGTAATAATTAAATTAATTTAACTAAAATTAAAGATGAATTGATAATTTTAATTACTATTTCAATTAATCTCATAGTTAGTAATTATATGATCATCTAAGTGTATTCGTCTTGAGTAAAGTGTTAATTGACCAATTTTATTTGAAATGATTCAAATTAAGATATTATTAGTCATAACTACATTGATATAACTAAAATTAAATATGAATTGATAATTTCAATTATGATTTCAATTATTCTCATATTAATTACATGATCATCTTAGTGTGTTCATTCTGAGTAGAGTGATCAATTGACTAATTTTATTTGAAATGATTCAAATTAAACCATTATTAGTAATAGCCAAATTGATTTAATAATTACAATTTCAATTAATCTCATATAAATTACATGATCATTTAAGTGTATAACTTATTGTAACAGATTTAATCTATTGCAACAGATGAGTTATTTGTTAAAAATTATCAAACAGATATACACATAAGTTGCAATAGATGAGTCATCTGTTGTAAAAAATGTCTTTATCTGTTGGTCATTTACAATAGATGAGCAATCTGTTGCAACATATGACTTTATCTATTTGTTATTTTCAACAGATTACTAATCTGTTGCAATAGGTGATTAATCTGTTACAACAGATGTCTTTATCTGTTTGATCATTTTCAACAGATTACTCATCTTTTGCGACATCTTAGTCATCTATTGATTCATATTAACTCATTATATTAGTAATAACTAAATTGATTTAACTAGTATTAATAAGTTCAATTACTGTTTCAATTAATCTCATGGTAATTACACGATCAACTAAGTGTGTTCGTCCTGAGTAGAGTGATCACTTGACCAATTTTATTTGAAATGATTCAAACCAAGCCATAATTAGAAATAACTATATTGATTTAACTAAAATTAAAGATGAATTAGTAAGTTCACTTACAATTTCAATTAATTTTATAGTAATTATATGATCAACTAAGTGTTTCGTGTTAAGTAGAATGATCAATTGACCAATTTGATTTGAAATAATTAAAAT
>NC_061119.1:200797125-200883332 GCF_002878395.1 Capsicum annuum | reverse complement strand
TTCAAACAAAGCCATAATTAGAAATAACTATATTGATTTAACTAAAATTAAAGATGAATTAGTAAGTTCACTTACAATTTCAATTAATTTTATAGTAATTATATGATCAACTAAGTGTTTCGTGTTAAGTAGAATGATCAATTGACCAATTTGATTTGAAATAATTAAAATTAAGTAATTATTAGTAATAACTAAATTGATTTAACTAAAATTAAAGATGAATTGATAATTTAATTACGATTTCAATTAATCTCATAGTAATTGCATGATCATCTAAGTGTATTCGTCTTGAGTAAAGTGTTAATTGATTAGTTTTATTTGAAATGATTCAAATTAAGACATTATTAGTAATAACAACATTGATTTAACTAAAATTAAAGATGAATTGATAAGTTCAATTACGATTTTAATTAACATGTTGCAATACATGAGTAATCTGTTGTAAAAGACCAAACAGTTAAAGACATTTATTGAAAATGACCAAACATATATAGACATCTGTTGCAACAGATGACTAACATGTTGCAATAGTTAACTCATCTATTGAAAATTATCCAACAAATATAGACATCTATTGCAACAGATGACTAAATTGTTGCAACATATGACTCATCTATTGGAAATTGTTAAATAGATAAGATATATGTGAACTCAGAACCAAAATGCGCCACAGAATTTAAAAAGTGACCAAAATAGGTCACTTATTTTAAAAGCTACTAAAATAGGCTAAACATAATAATTTATTACATTTTCTATTTTTTTAATGATTAATTAACAAAGTTGACTTTTATAATTTCTTATGTTTTACATTTTTTTTGTAAAGCGTAAAAAATTCTTACATTTTATAAAAAAATATAAAATGTAAGAATTTTTTACATTTTACACGATGACCGAGGAAAAAAATGCAGTGAATTATCAAATCAATTAAAAAGATACTAAAAAATGAGTTGTTCAGCATAACAAAAAGTTACGTTCTTAACTTTTTTATAGCAGTGGTCCCCCACCCACAATTTCTTTTTTCACAAATGTCCCATCACTTCTACTTTTTCCTCTTTTTACATATAATAATTATTATTTTTTTGATTAGTTAAATTTATTTAACAATTTTCTTATATTTATTCTATATCAAAAAATAACCACTTCAATCTTTAATTATCCGATTTCTCTCTAAAAAAAATTATACTTTTGAGTTTTCCTCTACTCCAAAATAGTAAAATGTTGAATTATCGTCGATCAAATATGCTACTATATACAATAATTATAATATGAAACATATTTGTGCATGTGAGTCTCCTGAATATCCTAATCGAAACACTAATCAAAAACTATAATGAATCACTCTCTGAAAAATTTCACTATTTTGGAGTAGAGGAAAACTCAAAAGTATAATTTTTTTAAAGAGAAATCGGATAATTAAGGATAGAAGTGATTATTTTTTGATATAGAATAAATATAAGAAAATTGTTAAGTTAATGAGGTAATTGATACTTCTTTTTAAATTTTTTTTTATGTAAAACATAAAAGTTTATTAGAAAAATAAATTATTTGAACTACATGTAAAATATAAATAAATTTAACTAATAAAAGAATTCATAATTATCATAAGTAAAAAGAGGAAAAAGTAGAAGTGATGGAACATTTGTGGAAAAATAAATTGTGGGTGGGGGACCATTGCTATAAAAAAGTTAAGAACGCAACTTTTTGTTACGTTGAAGAACTCTTTTTTTTAGTACCTTTTTAATTGATTTGACAATTCATTGTATTTTTCATCGGTTATCGTGTAAAACGTAAGAATTTCTTACGTTTTTGTAAAAGTCAACTCTGTTAGTTGACCGTTAAGAAAAAAGTAAAAAACATAATAAATTATTATGTTTAGCCTATTTTGTTAACTTTTAAATAGGTTGCCTATTTTGGTCACTTTTTTAATTCTGTGGCTCATTCTGATACCGAGTTCAATATATGTTGAAAAACAATTGAAAATACTAAAACTCAAATATTTTTAGGAGAACTCAAACATTCGTCCCATTGTCTAAGATCTTCTATTAAAGACTTGTCTTTAATTTTAATTAAATTAATTTTGTTATTATTAATAATTATTTAATTTGAATAAACAAATGACTAACCTGTTATAAACATCTGTTGGAATAGATGACTAACTTGTTGCAACAAATAGATAATCTGTTGGAAAATAATTAAAATACTAGGAAACTAAAATATTTTTAGGAGAACACAAATGTTTGTCCCATTGTCGTAGAGACGTCTTTAATTTTAGCTAAAAAAATTTAGTTATTACTAATAATTGCTTAATTTGAATCAACAGATGACTATCATGTTGCATCAGATGATTCATCTGTTGAAAATTGTAACACCTCGATTTTCTGAACCGAAATGCTACACGGTGCTTATGACCTGGAAGGACCACAAACTAACCCATGACTGATATCTGTACCTGTGCACTGTAATATATAATGTAATAATGCGGAAAATATGAATATGTAGGCCATAAGGTTCAATTGAATAAAAAAAATCTGTAAAATAGTAACATCCGTATGGGTGAAAGATACCCAAAACAACTGAAAACTGAATCAAGTCTGAACTAAATCTTAAAGCCTCTAAATACTGTCTGAATAAGGAGTTGAAGGAACGTGTCTCCAACTAACTCCGTCTAGCAAAACTGAGCTGAAATAATAAATAAAATAAAATAATATCGTATCATCCTCGAATGAAGAGGACTCACCACAACTCTGTATACTGGAATGCAGCTGCTACTGCTGGTCAGGAACTCGTATCTCTGAACCTATGATGTAACTTGAAAAGAAAGCACCATAGCGCAAATGCGTCAGTACAACTGGAGTACTGAGTATACGAGTGGGGTAGGCTAATGGAAAGGGTTTACATGCATGAATAATGTTAACTGACTGACTGATATGAACGTAAGAGTACAAACATACATACATAGTAACAGAGATTGTGAGTACGTGATAGCTAAATTTGTACGCTAATACATGGTTTACTGATAACTGGCATGGCTGAAACTATAGTTCTGATAACATGGCCGACTGTGTCTGACAGTCTTGAATCTGATGGAACTTTCTGAGTCCCGTGCTATGACTGAATTTGACTGTATCTAACGGTCCTGATATACTGATATCTGAAGAACTGTCTGAGTTCTTTTAATGAAACCGAGTCTTAAACGGTGGAAGGTAGTTGTTTAACCGACATGCCCCATGTGTGCCATTATGGCTAAGCTGGGGTCCAATCTCTGCTCAGACTGGAGGGGTGTCAATACCGCGCCACTGGTAAGGACAGTTGTGAGGTCCCTTAGCTGGAAGGTACTCAAAACGAGAGCGGTAGGAACCCTAAACTGAAAGGTTAAGCCACCTCATCAACCCTAATCTAACAGGTTAAGATGTCTCAACCTATGCTGGCTACGCAGTTCTGGAATGCAAGGATTACTGCTAAGAATCACACCCTAAACTGGTAAGCAAGTTCCCATCCTTGGGCTCGGTGCTAACTTCTACTCCCATCTGAAGAGACTGAACATGATTCAACTGACTATACATGGATTGATTAGCTGACTTCCATTGACTGACAGAATAGTACTACTATTTGAGAGTTAATTGAGATCATGAGATTTCTGAGGTTTCCTGAGTCACATGACTGACTGAGTTCTATAGATTATAGCTTGACTAAGATTATCGGGACAACATGACATGGCTCTAGGCACACAACTATATTTTTCGGGTACGAATACCCCCTGGACTCGATAGAAGGAAACTGACACACATGACATGACTTGATCATAAGACTGGACTCCACAATTCATAATATCATAAGTAGGGGATTTTATACTTCATGTAGTTATTCAACATCTTAAACATTGTAGGGATTGCACGGATATATTTCGTTTACATATTATACATATCCATTATCATGCATGCTTCATACCACAACAATAGCAACACATCAATAGCATGGAATTCATATTTAAGTATATAGCTAACACAAACTTATCATTTAGAAATGATGGAACCATGTATCATTTAGATATCATGGAACCATGTAAACATAAATTCCTAGCATCCCAAGCATTTTATCAAACACCTAGCATGCATTCTTTAAGTCATAGGTGTGTTTCATAACTTGCACCATATTACACCACCTAAAGTTCATAGTTTTCAACTAACAACCATATATATTCCATGAAAACACCTTTAGATATCATCTTAAAACTTAAACAGCAATCATCAACATGTATATGCTCATATTACCATAAAAAGTTCACAAAATAGTATTTAAAACATGGTTCTTGAGATCTATGAACGGATTGGATCCATAGATGAACACTACGTATACCTTAGATTAATAATCCATGAAGATAGTAGTGAAATAAGCTTGGAATTTGAAACCCCCAATTGAACCCTCAACTTGTTCTTGGTTGTTCTTGAGAGAATTTTGATAAAAAGTAATGTAAAGAGCTGATTTGGGGCCTCAATCCCGTGTTTGGGACTTATATAGGGGGGAAAGATGACCCAAATACCTCTCTAGATGCGTCACTTAATTTCTGTGAAAATTACCCGATTTGGGACCCCAGCGCTATGCGGAGACATCGCGTTTCCACTCGTTTGTGACCTGGAAACTCACCGCGATGTGCTGGAATTACGGAGAGACACTGGAAATTGATGAACGTCATTTTGGCATACGGCGCGATGTGCCACTGACTAAAATGACGCTGCTGAAACTTTAAATCGCCATAACTTCTTCAACAGGGTGTCCGTTTTAGGCGAATTTGGTATTGACGGAAAGATTATTCAATTCTCTACAATTTGGAGGGTATAAATATGCCAAAATACCACCTATATACCATGTTATGCTTGTTCAAAGATGAGCTATGTGAAATCACACACGCAAACTTGGTGGATTCAAAAGTTCTTAGCTTGGATTACTCTAAGTGACTCTTATGAACATGCTTAACACATCATAAGCTCTATTATCACTAGGATACTCATCCTAATTTATATACTAAAATATGAATCATAGGATAGGAGGTTTCATGTGTAGGAATAATGGTTCATTTTCTAGCTTAGAAATATACGGTGTATTACAATATCTCCCCTTGGAGACATTCGTCCTCGAATGAGACTGACTGAAATGAGGAGAGACAATAAACTGGAGTACGTACAAGACATACACTACTGGAACATAATCTCATGATGGACATGACTGATAAACTAAACATATCATGTTGGACATGCATATCTGATGCATGAGTAACTAATTCATGAATGCATAACTGAGACTTGTGATAATCGAGTTCTCCCAATGAGAATGCATATTTGATGCATGATTATACACTGGACTGGTACATGAATGCATGACTGAATATGCAACGGTAATAGATATCAAGTTTATGATAGGAACATAAACATGAAACTAAGTACGCTTAAGGAGAACTGTTACCTTGAGCTTGATCTGAATTAGTGGAGAATAGGTGAGGCTACTTGGTACGCATATCTTCTTCTGCTTCCCAAGTAGCTCCCTCATGAGACTGATTTCACCAAAGAACCTTGACTAGAGAGACATCTTTGTTCCTCAATCTATGAGTCAGATAGTCTAAGACTTCGACTGACATCTCTTCATAAGAGAGATTATTCTGAACGTCAATGCTCTGAATAGGGACTACAACTGCTTGGTCACCTACGCATTTCTTGAGCAAATAAAAATGGAAGACTGGATGAACTGAGGCTAGATCTGAAGGCAATTCGAGCTCATAAGCTACCTTGCTAAAACGATTGAGAATCCTGAAAGGACCGACATATTGGGGACTGAGTTTCTCTTTTTTGCTGAACCTCTTCACTCCCTTCATGGGAGAGATATTGAGGTAGACATAGTTATTGACCTCGAACTCGAGATCCTTTCTACGAACATCTACATAAGACTTCTGTCGGCTCTGAGCAGCCCAGAGTCTCTCTCGGATCAACTAAACTTTCTCTAAGGCGTCGAATACTAAGTCAGGGCCTATAACTGAGGCCTCATGAACTTCAAACCAAATGATTGGAGATCTACATCTCTTACCATAGAGAGCTTCGAATGGAGCCATATGAATACTGGAATGATAGCTATTATTGTATGCAAACTCAATCAGAGGCAAGTGGTCATCCCAACTTTCATTGAAATCAATTGCACACGCCCTTAGCATATCTTCGAGAGTCTGAATAGTTCTTTCTGCTTGACCATCTTTCTGAGGATGAAATGCTGTACTGAGATGAACTTGGGTACTAAGACCCTTTTGGAACGCTTTCCAGAAGTGAGAGGTGAACTGGGTACCTCTGTCTGAAATAATAGATAGTGGAATGCCGTGCAATCTGACCAACTCCCTGATATAGAGTTTGGCATAATCCTCGGCTGAATAAGAAGTACGAATAGGAAGAAAATGAGTTGATTTGGTCATTCTGTCTACAATGACCCAAACTGAATCATGCTGATGATGAGTTCTAGGCAAACCCATCACGAAGTCCATGTTCACTTCTTCCCACTTCCAAGTAGGAATGGTAAACTCTTGCATGAAACCACTAGGTTTCTGATGCTCTATCTTAACCTGGTGACATGTAGAAAACTTTGACACAAACTCTGCAATATCTATCTTTATCCCACTCCACCAATAGATCTCTCGCAAGTCGCGGTATATCTTAGTGGCCCCTGGATGAATAGAGTATCGCGCACCATGAGCTTCTGCAAGAATTCGCTGCCTCAAGCCATTTACACTTGGAATTCACAAACGACCCTAACAACGAATAACACCATCTCTCCCTTAGGAGGAAACCTCAACTTTTTGATTCTGAACTGACTCTTTCAGCTTGACAAGGCTAGGATCCCTGTCTTGCTTTTATTTCACCTCGAAAACTAGAGATGACTCTGAACTACTCTGAACACATACACTACCCTCGGAAGAGTCGACTAAGAAAACGCCTAGTCTGGCCAGCTAATGGATTTCCTGAGCTATTTTCTTCTTGCTATCCTCAACGTGAGATACACTACCCATGGAGAGTCTACTGAGAGCGTCGGCCATAATATTAGCCTTGCCCGGATAATAAAGAACACTCATGTCATAATCTTTCAAAAGCTCTAACTACCTTCTCTGACGAAGATTGAGATATTTCTGAGAAAAGACATACTGGAGACTCTCATGATCTGTAAAGACATCTACATGAACTCCGTAAATATAATGCCTCCAAATCTTTAAGGAAAATACTACGGCTGCTAACGCAAGATCATGAGTAGGATAATTCTTCTCATGGGGCTTTAACTGCCTGGAGGTGTAGGCTATGACCTTACCATGATACATGAGGACACAACCTAATCCCACTCTGGATGCATCACAATAGACTACGAAACCGTCTGAGCCATTTGGAAGAGCTAGAACTGGAGCTGAGGTGAGTCAAGTCTTCAACTCTTGAAAACTCTTATCACATGAATCTGACCATTGAAACTTAACCTTCTTCTGAGTCAATCTATACAAAGGAGATGTAATAGAAGAAACCCTTGGACAAACCATCTGTAATAGCCGGCCAAACCCAAGAAACTCTTAATATCTGATGGAGATATTGGGTGAGGCCAGTTTCTTACCACTTCAGTCTTCTGAGGATCTACTCTAATGCCATCACCAAAAATAATATGGCCAAGGAATTCTAATAATCTTAGCTAAAATTTGCACTTACTGAACTTGGCGAATAACTGATGATCCCTGAGAGTCTGAAGAACAATTATGAGATGGTTTAAATGATCACGCTCAGTGCGAGAATAGACCAGAATATCATCTATGAAGACTATGATGAACATGTCCAAGTACTGCTTGAACACATGGTTCATCAAGTCCATGAAAGATGTTGGGACCTTGGTAAGACCAAAGGACATAACTAGAAATTCGAAGTGACCATACCGAGTATGGAAAGCTGTCTTTGGAATGTCACATTCTCTAACTCTGAGCTGATGATAGCCTGATCTGAGGTCTATCTTAGATAAGTAACTGGCACTCTAAAGTTGATCAAACAAGTCATCTATTCTAGGAAGAAGATACTTGTTCTTGACCATAACTTTGTTGAGATGACGATAATCAATACACATCCTGAGAGAACCGTCTTTCTTGCACATGAATAAAACTGGTGCGCCCCATGGGGATACACTGGGCCTAATGAATACCTTATTTAAGAGATCCTTTAACTGATCCTTTAGTTCTTTGAGCTCTGCTGGTACCATTTTATATGGCGGAATAGAAATAGGCTGAGTATCTGGGAGAAGGTCTATGCCGAAGTCTATTTCCCTTTCGGGAGGAATACCTGAAAGATCTTTAGGAAAGACATCTGAATATTTGTTAACCACCGGAACTGATTCTAGACTGGGAGATTCGGAACTAGAATCCTTAACATACACGAGATGATACACACACCCCTTAGAAATCATTTTTCTTGCCCGAAGGTAGGAAACAAGCTGACCCCTGAAAGCTGAGGTACTACCCTTCCACTCTAGGACGAGCTCATTCGGGAACTAAAACTGAACTATCCTATTTCTGCAATCGACTGTGGCATAGCAGGAATGAAGCCATTCCATGCCAAGAATGACATCAAAGTCAGTCATCTCTAATTCGACTAAATCTACTGAATGGGCTTTCTAAAATATCATAATCGAGCAGTTCCTGTATATCCGCTGAGCTATGATAGTTTTACCAACTGGGGTAGATACTGAAAAGGGCTCTACTAAAATTTCAGGACTGATTCTGAAATCGCCTGTTATGTATGGAGTGACAAAAGACAAGGATGCACCTGGGTATAGCAAAACATAAATATGAACATGGAAAATCTGTAACGTACCAGTAACGATATTAGGAGAATTTTCCTGATCCTTTCGGGTTTGAAGAGCATAGAGTCTATTTAGGCGTTGCCCACTTGTAGCACTGGAAGTGGCACCCTCCTAGTTCGGGCAACCAAAATGAGTTGTGGAACGGTTCTGCTAACCTCGAGGACTTGGCTGAGGACACTCTCTAATCCTGTGGCCTGGCTTGCCACAACCAAAATAGACATCACTACCGACTCTACAAATACCCTTGTGGTTCTTACCACAAGTCTGACATATGAGATTTGTTCGGGCACTGCTAACACTGCCCTGAGATTTAGAGCCTGGTGATCTATCTCTATTGTCATCTCTAAATTTTGGCACTGGGGAACTAGCAAAGGAAGGAGCTGGAACACTGGCAGAAGAATGAGCTGGAGTTGATGACTTGGGATAAAACTGTGAACAGTTTTCTCCCTCTGATTTGGGTTGAGCAAAACTAAAACTGCCTGACCTTGCTCTCTTGTTCTGTCTCTCTCTAGTCCTAACCTTCTTCTCCTCTATTTGCTAAGAATGGGTCATAAGCCTTGCTAAAGTTATATTACTATTCAGCATCGCAGATCTATACTCATTTACCACGTTATCATTCACCCCTGACACAAACTTGCTTATCTTAGTCCTATTATCTACAACCACATGAAGGGCATATCTGGATAGCTGAGTAAATCTAAGAGAATACTTTCTAACCATCATAATTCCCTGCCTGAGGTTGATGAACTCAAGAACTTTGGCCTCTCTCAGCTCTTGGGGAAAGAATCTATCTAAGAAAGCCGTGAAAAATTCCTCCCACTCAATAGGACCTGCATCGTCTACCCTCCTAGACTTCCACTGTTTGTACCAAGTATGAGCGACATCCTATAATTGGTATGCGACTAACTCAGCACTCTGAACAGAAGTAGATCCCATGATATCAATGACCTTCTGGACTTGGTCAATGAATTCCTGAGGGTCTTTATCAGACTTATGGAGGGTTCATTCAGGTGAAGTCCCAAATCCTAGCTGCTACAGAATTGGCCACTGGATTGGCTGAAATAACTGGTGGACGTTCATTTTGGGCAGCCACTTACTAAGCAAGTATGGTAATATGGTCCTAAACTCTGCATGAGAAACATGATCGGCCAATGGTTCTTCGGATTAAGGTCCTGACTGATTTCTTCTATTAGGAGACATGTTATGAAATAAAGAGAAAAAATAGATTAGACTGAGAGACTGACTTGTGATTATGCTCACTGGCATGACATGCATACTGAAATAAGAGAAACTATTCTTAAACATCTCATATCCTCTTGTACATAAATGTGGCGCACAACACACTCATGCACAAGACTCTACTAGATGCGGATTTCAGACTTCCTAGGACTCTATTAGACCTTAGGCTTTGATACCAAGTTTGTAACACCCTAATTTTCTGAATCGAAATGCTACACGGTGCTTATGACCTCGAAGGACCACAAGCTAACCATGACTGATATCTGTACATGTGTACTGCAATAAATAATGTAATAATGTAGAAAACATGAACATGTAGGCCATAAGGTTCAACTGAATAAAAAAATCTGTAAAATAGTAACATCCGTATGGGTGAAAGATACCCAAAACAACTAAAACCTAAATTAAATCTGAACTAAATCTGAAAGCCTATAAATACTATCTGAATAAGGAGTTGAAGGAACATGTCTCCAACTAACTCCGTCTAGCAAAACTAAGATAAAATAATAAATAAAATAAAATACTATCATATCATCCTCGAATGAAGAGGACTCACTGCAACTCTGTATACTGGAATGCAGCTGCTACTGCTGGTTTGGAACTCGTGTCTCTGAACCTATGGTGTAACATGAAAAGAAATCACCATAGAGCAAATGTGTCAGTACAACTGGAGTACTGAGTATACGAGTGGGGTAGGCTAATGGAAAGGGTTTACATGCATAAATAATGCTAACTGACTGACTGATATGAACATAAGAGTACAAATACACATACATAGTAACTGAGATCATGAGTACGTGATAGCTAAATCTGTACGCTAATACATGGTTTACTGATAACTGACATGGCTGAAACTGTTGTTCTGATAACACGAGCGACTGTGTCTGAAAGTCTTGAATCTGATGGAACTTTTTGAGTCCCGTGCTATGACTGAATTTGACTGTGTCTAACAGTCCTGGTATACTGATATCTGAAGAACTGTCTGAGTTCTTTTAATGAGACCGAGTCTTAAACTGTGTGAGGTAGTTGTTTAACCGATATGCCCCATGTGTGACATTATGGCTAAGCTGGGGTCCAATCACTGCTCCGACTGGAGGGGTGTCATTACCGCACCACTGGTAAGGACAATGGTGAGTGACCCTTAGCTGGAAGGTACTAGAAACGAGAGTGGTGGGAGCCCTGAACTGACAGGTTAAGCCACCTCATCAACCCTAATCTAACAGGTTAAGATGTCTCAACCTATGCTGGCTACATAGTTCTGGAATGCAAGGATGACTGCTAAGAATCACACCCTAAACTGGTAGGCGAGTTCCCATCCTTGGGTTCACTCGGTGCTAACTTCTACTCCCATCTGAAGAGACTGAACATGATTCTACTGACTGTACATGGACTGATTAACTGACTTCCGTTGATTGATAGAATAGTACTACTATCTGATAGTTAACTGAGATCATAAGATTTTTGAGGTTTCCTGAGTCACACGACTGACTGAGTTCTATAAATTATAGCTTGACTGAGATTATCGGGACAACATGACATGGCTCTGGGCACACAACTATATTTTTTGGGTACGAATACCCCCAGGTCTCGATAGAAGGAAACTGACACACATGACATGACTTGATTATAATATTGGAGTCCACAATTCATAATATCATAAGTAGGGGATCTAATACTTCTTGTAGTTATTTAACATCTTAAACATTATAAGGATTGCATGGATATATTTCGTGTACATATTATACATATCCATTATCATGTATGCTTCATACCACAACAATAGCAACACATCAATAGCATGGAATTCATATTTAAGTATATAGCTAACACAGACTTGTCATTTAGATATCATGGAACCATGTAAACATAAATTCCTAGCATCCTAAGCATTTTATCAAACACTTAGCATGTATTCTTTAAGGCATAGGTGTGTTTCATAACTTGTACCATATTACACCACCTAAAGTTCATAGTTTTCAACTAACAACCATATATATTCCATGAAAACATCTTTAGATATCATCTTAAAACTTAAACAGCAATCATCAACATGTATATGCTCATATCACCACAAAAAGTTCAAAAACTAGTATTTAAAACATGGTTCTTGAGCTCTATGAATTGATTGGATCCACAGATGAACACTACGCATACCTTAGATTAATAATCCGTGAAGATAGTAGTGAAATAAGCTTGGAATTTGAAACCCCCAATTGAACACTAGACTTGTTTTTGGTTGTTCTTGAGAGAACTTTGATAAAAAGTAATGTAAAGTGCTGATTTGGGGCCTCAATCCTGTGTTTGGGACTTGTATAGGGGGGGAAGATGACCCAAATACCCCTCTAGATGCGTGACTTAATTTCTGTGAAAATTACCCGATTTGGGCCCCCGACGCGATGCGGAGACATTGCGTTTCCACCCATTTGTGTCCTGGAAACTCACCGTGATGCACTGGAATTGTGGAGAGACACTGGAAATTGATGAACATCATTTTGGCTTACGGCGCGATGCACCACTAACTGAAATGACGCTGCTGAAACTTTAAATTGTCATAACTTCTTCACTGGGTGTCCGTTTTAGGCGAATTTGGTATCGACGGAAAGCTTATTCAAAGATGAGCTATATGAAATCACACAGGCAAACTTGGTGGATTCAAAAGTTCTTAGTTAGGCTTACTCTAAGGGACTCTTATGAATATGCTTAACATATCATAAGCTTTATTATCAGTAGAATACTCATTCTAATTCATGTACTCAAATATGAATCATAGGATAGGAGGTTTCATGTGTAGGAACAATGGTTCATTTTCTAGCTTAGAAATATAAGGGGTATTACAGAAATTATCAAACAGATAGAAAATCTGTTGTAACAGATGGGTCAACTATTAGAAAGCAATTAAAATATTATGGAACTTAAACGTTTTTAGGAGAAATCAAATGTTTGTCCCCTTTATCCTTTTGCATTTGATGTATGGTATATTATTTTTGTCTTCCTTACCCGTTTCATGAAATTTTTCATGTGTTTTACTTATTCGTTATGTCCCTGTTGAAATTTTTTAAAAAAAGTTTAGGTCTAATTTTGTTCGTATATCACTTGGACATTACTTCATAGCTTATTTTGTAAATAAAATTATAATTTTTGTTGAATTTCTTATTTGGTGTATCTTCTACTGCTACAATGGATAGAACCTGCAACATGAATCTAACATATGAATCATCTATTGCAACTAGTGACTAATCTGTTACAATATATGACTAATCTGTTGCAACAGATGACCCATATGTTAGATTCATATTACAACACTATAAAACTAATCCAACAGATGATTAATCTTTTGCAACAGATTAGTCATATATATTGCAACAGATTACTCATTTATTGCAACAGATTACTCATTTGTTGCAACAAATTTATCATATATGTTGCAACAGATTACTCCAGATTAGTCATATATGTTGCAACAGATTACTCATTTGTTGCAATAAATTAGTCATATATGTTGCAATAGATTAGTCATATATGTTGCAACATATTACTAAGCTGTGCAACAAACTAGTCATATATGTTGCAACAGTTTATTAATCTGTGCAATTGATTAGTCATATATGTTGCAATAAATACTCATCTGTTGGATTCACGTTATATGTTTTATCCATTATTAAAAAAAGCAGTAGCAGATATATCCAGATGAGAAATTCAACTAAAAAATAACAAACATTAAAAACAATAACAAAAAACATAAAAAAAATAACAAACACCAACAAATCAAGTTCCTCATTTTCGTCATAACTTAAAAGCCCTAATTTTTTACTTGTAAAAATCGAAAAGAAATGATGAAGAACTAGAAGTTGTTGTCGCCGGAGAATGTTGTCACGTCGACTGACGGTTGAAAGTCCAAAAGAAATGGGCAAGAACTCAAAACTATTTGTTGCCAGAGGTTGAAGTTGCACAAGATTGAAGGGAGAAATTTGAAAAGTTGTTGGTTGGGAGAAGTTAGAGAGAGAAACTATCGAGAGAAAGAGAGAAGAGAGAGAGATTGATTTGCAGAGGGAGAGAAGTTTTGTTGGTGTGGGTTAATTTATATTTTTTTAAAAGATAAAAAATTTAGAAAATATTAATCAAGTCCACAATTAACCTAATCAAGTTTTTCAATTATGTTTTACCCTTTAAATTGGTCAATGTCACCAATCCTTCATTCAAGACTTAAAAGACACCTTTCCTTTAATTTTCTCATGTAACTTAGAGTTTAATTCAGAACAAGGAGTTTATACAACTTGTTCTAAAATGTTGGAGAAACCAAGTAAGTGGTACTAGTATGTTTAAACTTTGGAGCAAACTGTTGTTATGTAAAAAACCACTCAAGTAACTGAAACAAATAAAGATGGAAAATGTAGAAAAAAGTAGAGGAAGCAAGAAATAGATTGTTAGATGTTCAAACTCTACTTAATATGCAACATACCCCTGATTTGTTGGAGAGGTAAAAAGAGGCACAAAATGACATGACTAAATGGCTTAACTTACAGGAGAAAATTTTCAGGCAAAAATTCAAAGCTCATTGGATTATTACAGGAGATGGAATAAATTTTCAGGCAAAAATCCAAAGCTCATTGGATTATTATTGGAGATGGGAATAACAAATATTTTCAATTACTTGAAGGATAGAGCTAGTAGTAATGCTATTTCAGTGCTGAAAGGTGATAGAGGAGTTATTTTACACAAATACCAGGATATTAAAGTTGAACTGTTGAAATTTTTAAAAGACTTATGGGTGATCCAGCTAAGAGTATTCCTAGTATTAATTTGAGTATTATGAGATAAGGCAATAGGGTTACTCAACAACAATAGAGGGTCTCACTATCAGAAATTCGCTATTTTCCGACTGAAAATTTCCGACTGAAATAAGTAGTCGGAAATCTTATTTTTTAATTTTTATTTTTTACAAAATATTTTTTCAATACTTATTGTGACAAAAATAGTCAAAATATTTGACGACAAATTCCGAGAAATATATATTCTTACTACAGTAGTCGAAAATATAAATAATTAAATAAATTATTTATTTAAATAAATTATTAAATATATGTTTCTGACTACTGTAGTTGGAAATACTAATAAATAAATAAATAAAATTAATAATTAATTTAATATATATCCGACCACTGTAGTCAGAAATATAAATAATTAAATAAATATAATACTAAATATATAATCAGTCCCTTATACGAAAATGAAATTATTATTTAAATAAATGATTAAATATATATTTCCAATTACTGTGGTCGGAAATACTAACAACTAAATAAAATTAATAATTAATTAAGTATATATCCGACCACTGTAGTCGAAAACATAAATAATTAAATAAATATATTATTAAATATATAATCAGTCCCTTATATGGAAATTAAATAATTATTTAAATAAATTATTAAATATATATTTCCTACTACTGTAGTCGAAAATACTAATAACTAAATAAAATTAATAATTAATTAAATATATATCCGACCACTGTAGTTGAAAATGCAAATAATTAAATAAATATATTACTAAATGTATAATCAGTCCCTTATACGAAATTTAAAAAATAAGTAAAATAAATTATTAAATATACATTTTCGACTGCTGTACTCAGAAATACTAATAACTAAATAAATTTATGACTTAATATATAATCATATTCTTATACAGAAAATTAATTATTAATTAGATTTTTGACTACTTTAGTCGAAACATTTTATAATTAATAAATATATTACTAAATACATTACAAAAAAGCTTCTCTATAAATATATTAAATGTATCCGACTACTGTAGTCGGACATATTGAATAATTAAATATATTCAACTTTTATCCGACCGTAGTAGTCAGAAGATTATTTTTAATTATTAAAGTATTAAACTGTAGTGGTTTCCTTCTTCACTTCACTGCCTCTTTCAATTAGGGCAAAGTGCCTCTCTCTTTCTCCTTCTCCATCGAAACTATTGAAGCAACAATGGTGCCTTCCTCCATCGAAACTTCGGTGGCGGTATGATCTCTCTCTCCCTCTCTCTCTCCCTCTCTCCATTTCTCTCTTTCTCTTTTTCTTTCTCTCACACATACAATCACCATATTTAGACATTGCAACACCCTCTTTCTTCCATGGTCCGCCAGCAAGGTAAATGGAGCTGAGTGTAGCTCAATCACCTCCATGGAGGATGACCTAGCATATAAGGGTGTCTCCACGGATGACTCGTCCAGTGTTTTCATTTTTATGATGACAAATTTTTTTGTTGGTGAGAGTGTAGAGTAGGCTACCTCTACTCTCTTTTGACCATTTTCATTACCCCTTCAATCTTTACACTCTTGGTAAACATTATTTTTCTTTTATCTTGAAAAATTTTTGTTACTAAGTTAACAAGTTAGGAAAGTATTTATCCTTTTTTTCTTGCTTGTTTGTGTTAAGAGTATATGGTCCTTCTTGATTCAATTTTCTATTATATTCTTAAGCTACAAAAGAGGAAAGTATAGATAAGTGGTTAGTTATTATTGTTGTTATAAGTCTGTTATGCAAATTAAATTAGGGATTATTGGTTTAGTTTTTCTTCTTGTTAGAAAGACTAACTTTGACGGATCTTCGAGGGATGGTCTGTATTAGTTCCTAATACTTATAATCTTTCAAAGTCTACTCAGCGAGAGAAGTGTATCCGTTTGTCTTAGCATGGTTCAACCTATAGTCGGTGTAAGAATTTTGGAGTGAATCTTCTATATTTTAGAGGATGTACCTTGGACTCATGAATTTTGGTTTTCTTGAGTAGAGATTGCAGATGTTAGTCACCACCTTTTTGATATTTAAGTACAACTTATCCTAATTTGGTAGTTATATATATTTTAACATGATACTCATATTAATTGGTGTATTTTCTTTAATGGATTTGAGAAATTATATGGAATGCATAGTCAATGTTAAGGGTACAACAGGAGAAAGAACTTCTCTCTCTTTTTCTATGCTTACAGTGGACAAGTGAAAGTGAAAAATTATTTTAGTATAGTGGACAAGTGAAAGTGAATTTATTTTTAGTATGGTGGACAAGTGAAAGTGAACGGTTAGAGTATACTTTTTGTTATTCCATTTTTCTTTCTCCTCCCATTTTTCATAAGTATTCATGTGTCTAATCTTTAGTGTCTTAGGAGTAATCGTTTCAATCTTCATCGGGAAGAATACTTACTTTGAGTTAGCTGATGCAAGTGCTACTACTAAGGCACCAAATGATATCTTTTTTCCTTGCAAGATTACTGTTTTCCTTTTGCCCTTTATCCTCATTCTTCTAATTCTTGTGATTAATTTGTTGATTATGCAATCACTTAAAATTGTAGCAATTTTTAAAAGTGCACCTAATAAAGTGTGTAAAGTATCATGTAAAAGTTAAGACTTTGAAATAATACATTCGTATTTGTAACACGTCCACTCTTGTGTCTTTTTCTTGGACCAGTAATTGAAAATATTTTCTTAATGGTGGTGAGGTTTAAACCCAAAATTGATGTGTGTTATGATATACTTGATATGCTTTCATATCATGTTGATGCGTGTGTATTGTCTCATTTAAAAGCTTCAACGGCTCTTTGTATTGTGTGGTTACCTAGTCTAAAAGCTTAACTTCCAGAGAAGAACATATTTATTTGGTAATTTTAGGTCTGCACCAGTTAATAAACACAATTGCTTTAAAATGCCACAAAATGATGAGTGTGCCATGGTAGCTGGTTGGGTGGTGTTCAAAACCTCCTAATGACCCATTTATACTGAAAAAGTCTCATCGGAATTTGTTACTTCTTTTCCTAAGAGATTTAAAGAATGTATTTAGCTAGTTCGATATTCTGTTGGCTTCAAACAGTTTTGACTTCCATAACCTTGAAATCTACTCTTTTCTACTTGCTTCCCCTGGGTATTGGTCTAGGTAATTCTGATGTAGTGAACTACATTCTTATACTATATAGGTTTTGCAATAGCTATTTGAATAGTTGACAATGAATAATGTGCTTACTAATACTCGTCCTGCTAACGTGTTTAGGAAAATAGACCTGTTTGCGACTAACCTTCTATTGAAACCTTCTAATATAAAGGAAAGTATAAACACTGATTCTTACCAGCTATGATGTTGTCACCAACTAATGCAAGCAAATTCCAAGAGAAGCTAGAGTCTCGGGCTAATCTGTGATATGTTACCACTATTATATATTTTTGATAAAGACGCATTCACTATTAGTAATATATTGGTGCAGAAAAAAAATTCATGCCATTCAGATTGAGTAGCAAAATATTTGGTTACCTTATCACATTTACTAAAATTATTACTTCTATATATTGGTGTAACAGTTAGGTCACACTCTTGGGTGCTCATATCTATTCTTCTTAGGTTGTCAAAGCATCTTTGATCCGACTTTAAAACCTGATAATCACATATGGAATGAGTTATTTTTATGCCAATAATTTTGCAGTTTTCTTTAGAAAACAAGGATGATAATAGTCTGATGTTGTAATTACCTGAACTTTTTTTAAGCTTAATTTTTGCCTCGAGAAGGTTAAGGAATGACTTCCTAAGCGAGTATCATTTAAACCATATAGAGTTTCCCTAATTTTGAATTTTTATCATGTGAAAAATTTAATTAGTTTTCCAACTATATAAGATCCACCCAAATTTGATAACCTGGCAAGAAGTTATGGCTAATTTAAGTTCTAGTCGTAAAACAATGTCATTTTAGTGCTTGATGCATCGCGGAGAGGGTCTATTTGACAATTGTCAATTTCTAGTGGAACTCCGCGATAGAGGTGCGTCGTGCTAAAGTTCCAAGTACCAACCAGTGGTACAACGCTATAGCACCGCATCGCGGTGACCCCCGGAATCCCGCTTGTCAAATTCCAGTGAGCCACCGCGATAGTGGTGTGTCACGGTGGCCCGTAGAATCTGGTTTTTTAGTTCAATTTTTTCAGCTTCGTACAGAAGTTAAAAAAGGCACTTTAGACTTTTTCCAATCCCCTTAAATCGTCCAAACACCTAATCCAAGGTCATTCCAAGCATCATATACGACTTTTCTCAAAAATTCTCTCAAATTAAAAACCCTAAGCATCCAAACCCAGTTCCAAGAATCTCCTAAGTTCACCAATAATTCAAGAATTGGATTCCTCAAACCAAGAGCATAAAGAATATCCATTCAAGTGTACGAATAGAGTCCCAAGGGCTAGAGTTCATCCAAAGATCCTAATTCAAGGTATGTGGGGTTTGAACAAGAATACTTCTTTCGTTTTTGTGCCCAAAGATTCAATTTTTATAAATGAATTCCATGTTTTTACAAGTGGATCTGAACCCAAATTGTATTATTTTAGAGAATATGAATTGATAAGTTGTTCAAGCTTTGAATTGCATGATTGTTTCGCTTATTTATGATTTGAATTGATAATTCATGCTATAAATTGCACATTCCTATACTGATGTGATATTTTCAAGGGTTTCCAAGATTGGTGTCATGAATTAAGCTTTATTGTGAAATTATGATCCTTTAAGAATATACATGCCTTAAGTCCAAGAATGAATTCTTGATACTTTCTAAAGTGTTTCAAGAAGTGTATTGATATTTCCATGCTATTAAAGTTTTAAAGCCTATTGGTGATAGTCTACCAAAATTTCAAGAATAGAGTTGATTTTAATCCTAAACTAAGAAAGAAAATCCACACCATTTGATTTAAGCTAAAGGAAAGTATAGTTGGCTTTCATTACATATTTCTGAGTTGTTTAAGGTGGATTTTTCTTAAAAGTTCTGTTAACACCGAGTTGGTCTTGATTCCAAGGTCTCATGCCCCAGAACAACGAGCCACCGTAGGATTTGATTTACCCCAAGTAGGTTAAGCTAGTGATCACTAAAAGTAAAAGGTTCTACTCTGATGGCAAGGATAGAACAGCTCCCCCCAACATGGGCAAGACGTTAGAATCCATGTAGCTCACATGGTTTATTTCGGTTAGAAGAAACTCCCAAGTTTCCTAGAGTCTCAAGTCTTAGAGTTATTAAGGATTTAAGTCCTTGAGTTTCAAAGAAGTTCCTTATTTTTGAAAGACTAAACTGGATGTTCTAAAAGTTGTTTTTTAAGAGTTCAACTAGTTTACAAGCTTGAGATCAAAGAAAGAATACAGATTTAGAATAAAGTGTAATGGCTCACATAAATTTTACTACATGTTTCATTATTCATGATTTATGAGAGTTTTATTCAAGCTATGTGAGTCATCTACAAAACCATGTATGTTTTCCATAAATATTTATTTTATTGATAGTTAGTTGAATACACCCCCATATACTCAGTACATTCCTAAGTGCTGATCCACATATACATTTGTGTGCTACATTGTCTCATAATGTAGGTTCAGCTGCTCAGTCCCAACAGTGCCACTGATCCCGAGTACCTTTATCTACACCTCCACTATGGTGAGTACTCATGTTTTGAGGACCTATCTCCAGACACTTCAGTATATTTAGTAGTTTTTTTACTGCTTTCAGTTCATTCGAGTCAGTTGGGGATCTGTCCCAATAGCTCTCTAGTTTGTTGAGTAGTAGAGGCAGTATATTTAGATCAGACTAGATGGTCAGTATATTTAGATTTGTAGTATTTTGTTACTTTTATAGTACTCATTCGGATTTCAGTTAGACATGATATGACATAATTCCTTATTTTGCTGTCATTAGCTTTAAGCAAGCTTTATACTAAGTAGCAGGCTCAAAGGGTTAGCTTGGGGCTACTTGTAGCCTTAAGCACCGTGTGACACTCTGGGATAGGATTTTGGGTCATTACAGATGTGTATCTTTATTTGCTTTAGCGGTCACGCATGTTGCTACTGTATTCATTGTGCGAGAGACACGACTTGGAGGGCCTGTTCAGTGTCGATAGATGTATCCCTTTGAGAGGTATTAACTTTTAACATTTACCTTCATGCATTTTAATTGAACATTATTTCATCTAAAAGATCATACTATGCAGGACTATTGGCAAATGTAAGCGGACCATAAACAACAAATCCCGAATTGAGGGATCAATATGTGAGGCTTATTTGGCTAAAGAGACCTCTTATTTTTTTTCATATTATTTTGAAAATGATGTACCATGTCTGAGAAACCGACCTAATAGGCATGATGATGGAGACAATACAGATCCTTCGGCACCACTATTTTCAATATTCAATCAAGCAGGTAAAGGAAGTTCGAAAGGTAGTCCACTTCTATAATTGAATGAGGCGGAGCTGAAGTCAGCTACAACACATGTATTATTAAATTGTCCCAAGGTCCTGCCTTTTTATAAGTAAGTATATTTATATTAAGGACAATCATTCAAGGTGTACTAAGCTTTAACTAATGAAAGTCATAACTTTGTCGGACAGCTACTTCGTGGCTTTATACGGGGATGCTGCTGTTTATCCTATGTTTTTAGTATGGTTTAGAGAATATGTAAGTGTAACTTAAATATTTAACACGATTTACACTTTTGTTCAATCTCATGTATATTTAAATTTGAACTATTTTTGAACTTCTTATAGGTTCATAATCCACTTAATTATGACCCAAATGGCCAATTTTTACGTGATATAGCTTGGGGGCCTGATGGCAAAGTCAGAAAGTTTTCTAAGTACTCTATCAATGGGTACAGATTTCATACAAAAAAGTTCTCTAAGGGAAAGAAAACCAATAATAGTGGGGTTTGGGTGAAAGGTGATGGTGGTGTTGATTATTACGGTGTGCTTCACGAGATTTTAGAACTCGATTATCATGTTGGTTGCCCAAAGAAAAAATTAGTTCTCTTTCAGTGTAAGTGGTATGATCCTACACCTAGGTTAGGTACAAAGGTGCACCCTCAGTACAAAATAGTTGAAATTAAGCGTACAAGAAAGTATGGACTCAATGATCCATTTGTCATTGCACAAAATGTGAAACAAGTGTATTACGCTCCTTATCCTTTGTGTAAGAATAAATCTGCATGGCGGGTAGTTATAAAAACAAAGCTCGTGGGTAGAGTTGTAGTGGAGGATGCATTAGATGTAGCGTATCATAATGACATTTCAAGTGTTGAAGAAAGGGTGGATGATGAATTAGCAGGTGAGTTGCAGCATAACGAAGGCCTATATGAAGAATTTGATCCTTCTGAACTTAGATTGAATGTTCATGATTATGGAGAAGGAGCATCCAGAGCAAATGACGAGGAAGATCCAATAGATGAAAATAAAATAAGTGAGGAAGAGTTACTTGATGAAAATAAAACAAGTGATGAGGAAGAATCGATGAATGAATATGAAATAAGTGATAAGGAAGAATTGATGAATGACTATGAATAAGCGACGAGGATTGAGTTGTTATTAATAGTAGTAATGTATTGTAACAAGGTCTTGGATTGTATTTTAGCTGCTGCTTTTTGCTATTTTTCTTGACAATATAGTGTCTTTTCTCTGTTAACATTTGTAGTGCCAGTAAGAACATTTCTGGTTGTTTGATTAAATAGCAGTGGTAAAACTACTGGTACTATGCATGATTTGCTTGTCTTGTTGCATTTTCTTAAATCCTACTTCTTTAGTTCCTCTGCATAAATCAAGTCATTTGAATCCTGGTAAGATTTTTTGATGAAAATGACATTAGTAAATCCATGAACAAAATTGAAGTATAACCATCTCCAATGCATATTATAGACATTTTAGCAAACTGAAATTATTCCAAAATATTTGACATTACAGGAAAACAAGATGAGGCTTTTTTTTACTCGGTACTACAGGGAATGTAGAATTTAATTTTTGTTTGATCTAAGAAACATATATGGGTAGCATAACATAGATTAACTCCTTTTTGTGTTTTTTCTTTTAGGTGATTAATAAAGAAAATCAATGGCATCAAAAGGTCACGGTAATGGACGGCGTAAGAAAGGTAAGAAAAGACCTGATAATCTTCTCGCAGGTCAATATACACCACCACCTGTTACCACAACTCTTCAACCAGCTATTACAAATATTATTCCTCCTCCAAGGGCAACTATTTCACTACCAAATGTATTTTTCATGCCTCCACCGCCCCACCAGTTCCAGTGTTCTTCTCCCTATAATAGTTTGTATAGTAGCTCTACATCTGTACCTTCAACATCATCTATATCTAGCCTTTCTAGATTGAGAATTGGAGGTCCCAGCATATCAACATCACCCTCCGTTGATAGTACTGGAAAGTCTAATGCTACAGCAGCTACTTCTTAGATTCTGAAATTTAAAAAAGTAGTAGAATATGACGGCAACGGGAGGCTAATTATTGCCCCTGATGGTAATGGGCAAGTAAATCTTATATTTTTCTGTAACTTTTAAAATTTTCGAAAGCTAAGATAATTTAACATACTTTTATTGCAGGTTTATTCCGGCATATAGTGGCGGACATATGTTTATAGAAGCAATTAAACCATTTTACATGGATCCGTGGGGTAGTTGGAACAAGATTCGACCCGACATCAGAGTGCTTATGTGGAATCAGTTTATGGTATAATCAAAATCAAAGAATTTACCATTTTAGTATGCTATCAATGAAGAATTTACCTTTGTATCCATCAACTGATTTCATGACTTTATATTAAACTATTTTGCAGACAAAGTGTGCATGGAATTCTTGTCATGATAACAAAATACAATGCATTTTCAAGTTCAAAAAAGCTCAACGGATCAAAGAACACTTGTATGAGTCTTGGGGGAACTTGGAAAAACCTGGTTGGCTGAATCCTAATATGTGGATTTAGTTCTTGAAAAAATTGGATACTCCTGAATATAGGGCAAGAAGGGAACGGGCAAAGGCAAATAGAGCGTCTCACATGGGTGGCTCGTTATACACTGGAGGTTCGATGAGTTTCGCTACCCACCGACGAAGACTGGTAATATTAGCTTAAATTTTTGATTTATTCAGTTTAGTTCAATGTTCTAAATCGTGACATAGTGAAACCGTATGGGGCTCTTTCGATTCATTATTGTTGTTATCTTCTTGTTGTTGTTCATCTTGAAGTCTAGTGAAGCCGTGTGTGGTCTATTTTGATTCACTAGAATTATTGACATCTTGTTGCTCTTGTTGTTATTTATCTTAAAGTCTAGTGAAGCCGTGTATGGCCTATTTCGATTCACTAGGATTGTTGACATCTTGTTGCTTTTGTTATTGTTTATCTTGAAGTCTAGTGAAGCCGTGTGTGGCCTATTTTCATTCACTAGCATTGTTGACATCTTGTTGCTCTTGTTGTTACTTGTTCATTTTATTGTGAACTTGATCTTGTATCACACTGCCTGATGGTTTTAGAAAGTAAGAAGAAGATAATTAGTCTGTATGGGAAGGGTGCCTAACTCCCTACCGTAATTAAAGGGGTCAAGAGTTTCTTTTGTTCAGTGACCAAAGTCCTTACTACCCTTTTCATGTCTGCCTTATTGATTTTAGCTTCCAAAGCTATATTGGATAGGTTTGGAACCCTTAGAGAGTCATTTACAGTTTTAGCATCCATTGATACATTCTTTCCTAGAATATGATAGTTTGGAGAGGCAAATACTAGTAACATATCGTAAACACATGTGCAAGTTGGCAGTTGTGTGGAGTAATCAGTACAATAATGTACAAACACCTTGAATACAACACATCGCAAAAACTAATGGTACATCATGTACATTTGAAATTAAGACGACCATGAGGCAGAAAAACCCGGCTCATACTTCCTTTATAGCAGAACAGTAGGAGCATCTCCAGAACCCACAATCAGAAAGACAAAGTCAAGAAATCATCATCATCTTTTAGATGGTATGATGATTTGAAGATCCTTACTGAAAACAACAGGAGTTACTACTATAGTGACCCTGAATGTGTAAAAGCAAGCTTAGGAGATTTGTGATTGAATACTTTAGGAGTTACTACTAATAAAAGGTGTTCATACCTATCAAGATACTTACTGAAAACAGAATTTGACCTCTGCATATCAACTGATTAGTTTTCACAGATTTTGGTTAAAATTTAAACTGACTGGCGGTGGTTCACTTATTTTATATATTTGGAAATATGTGTGCTTCATATGGGGTTTAGGGTAGGAGTTAATCTTAGGTGGTCTAGTTTTGAACTTTGACCAAAATACCAACCTTTTCAGGATAACCGAGTGATATCTTGTGCTTTATGTCCAATTTTTTTGCCTAGTAAAATCGCTGAATCTAGGCCGAATATGTTATTCAATAAATACTAGACCACAACCTGTGAAGCCTATGAGTCTAATGAATTGATAAAAGTTTATGATGTGAAGGTCTATGTAGTCTCTTGATATTGTGTAGGATAAACCCAAAATCAGTACATAGTACCAAGATCTTGAATAGTGAATTTAACTTGGAAAATGTTTTATATATTCCATCAGGACTCCTTGAAAAACACAATAGGGAACTAGAGCATCTGAGTCTGACAAATCTGCCACTAAAGACAGTTAAATTCTTCAGTTTAGCTGTTCTAAAGTGTCTTCAACAATTCTCAACTAACACTATTAAGTGCAACTATCTTGTGGTCATACTGCTAGCAACTGCAGGACTAAGCCAACAGAACCAAATTCAACCACTATAGTAACATAACAACCGCTGCATTTTGTGCCATCATCCAGCACTAGACCAATCCATCCCATGCGGAATTTCAAACTTTTGTTAAAAATTTAGAGATTTAAGTATTGATTAGGCTTGGTAGAGTACATTTGAACTCTTTTACACTATTTGGTGTTGATTAGGGTCACATTCTTGATTAGGGTAACATTCTCTCTATTTAACAAATTCTTGGTACCTACGGCCTAGTCGAATGCATGATCTGTATATCTGTGATGAAGTTATATTGAAATGTCTTTCTGAAAATTTGTTATCATAAAGATAATGACAATCAAATCTTGCACATTGGCACATTTCTAGTATCTTTGGCACATTTCTATTAAATGTAGTAGCAACTTTGGGGCATTGGTTCCCAATATAGCTGTAGACCCCTTCCAAACTATCTACTTATAGCTTAAATAATTGAAAAGAATCCACCTAAACTACTATTTTTGTTGGATTTGAGTATTTTCGAATCATGGACTCAATGATCTATTTGTATTAGTCTTAGGATGTTTTGGTCTATGCTGCCCATACTTGTCTTCATACTTTCATTATCTCTTTTTCTAAAATTTTGCAGGAATATGAAAATGGAGGAAAAGAGTGCCCTTTTATTGATGTCTACGAAGAGACGCATAGGAAGAAAAACAAGGACGGTACAAGAGGAGATTGGGTCAAAATGTGTGCTATGAATGCATATGTAAGATAATAAATTTTTCATACATTATTTTATTATTACTCAACTTTGATTGTTTACATACTGGCAAATAATTTTTCTTTTAGGAAGAATTTCAAAAAGCATAGAAGAGTGGCGTCAAATCCAACCTACTTCAGAGGATGGTACCATAGTCCAACCATCATCTGTAGAGCTAAATAATATGTGGACAACTGTGGTAGGTGGTCCAAAGAAAGGTAGAACCTACAGGACAGGGGTTCTCCAATCCTCGAGTAGTCTTTCGTTGTTTCCCAGTTCCTCTTCTACTTTACAAACTATGAAAGAAATGGAAGCAATGTGAAAGCAAATTGTAGAATTGATGCAAAAATATGCAGCTAACGATGCTAAGTTTGCTAAATTTGATAAATTGGAGGAGTTGGTTAAGAATCACATGCCGCAAGTATTTCATGATGAGGAAGATAATGAACTTGATGATAATTAGATTGTAGTTATTGTTCTTGTTTTTTGTTGTGACATTTAGATGTTTAAACTATTTGATTTGATGTTTGTTTTGAATGGTTTAAAGTGGTTGTATTAATAAATTTTTGTCGTTTTTGATCCTATTGTGAAAAATACATTAGTTATGTTGTTTATAATTTGAAAGCAGCATAAGCTAATGCAATATAATAATTATTAAATAATTATTTATTAATTTTCCGACTACAGTGGTTGGAATAATTAAAATTATTAAATAATTATTTACAAAATTTTCAACTACAGTGGTCGAAATAATTATAATTATTAAATATTTATAATTATTAAATAATTATTTATAAAATTTTCGACTACAGTGGTTGGAATAATTATAATTATTAAATATTTATTTATTAAATTTTTGACTACAGTAGTCGAAATAATTAAATTATTAAATAATTATTTATTAAATTTTCGACTACGGTAGTTGGAATAATTATAATTATTAAATATTTATTTATTAAATTTTTGACTATAGTAGTCGAAATAATTTAAATTATTAAATAATTATTTATTAAATTTTTTACTACAGTAGTCGGAATAATTAAAATTATTAAATAATTTTTTATTAAATTTCCGACTACAGTAGTCGGAATATTTATAATTATTAAATAAATATTTATTAAATATCCGACTACATTTCCGACTAAAGTAGTCGGAAATATTTTTTTGATAAGCTATATTCCGACTACCATCAAGTAGTCGGAAAGTAGTCGGAACTACTTTATTTTCCAACCACATTCCGACTACATTGGCCGTCAGAAATTTAATATTTTCTAGTAGTGGGAGATGTGTATGCCAGTAAGTAGAGCTGAACTGAAGAAAGCACTATGTGAAATTGATGATAACAAATCTCCAGGTATTGATGGTTTACTACCTGGTTCTTTAAGAAGGCATGAAATATCATTTATGAGGATATGTTTAAGGATGTATCAGAATTCTTCACTCAGAATAGATTACTCAAGGTTGTTAACAATACAGTAGTCACTTTAGTGCCTAAGACCTCACAACCTGAAATTGTGAGGGACTTTAGGCCTATTTCCTGTTGTACAGTAGACTATAAAATGATTTCAAAGATCATATATGCCATAATCAAAGGAGCTTTAGATGGAATAATTGGCCTTAGTCTGCATTCATGTCGGGAAGGCTCATATCTGATAATATTATCCTTAGCCATGAGATGGTTAAAGGCTATTAAAGAAGGCATATGTCCCCAAGGTGTATGGTTAAAGTGGACTTGCAGAAGGCCTACAACTCGGTTGAGTGGTTCTTTATAGAGTAATTGTTGAAAGAAGTGGGATTTCCACTCTAACTAGTTAGATGGATTATGACCCATATTCGAACAGTGAGTTATACCTTTTCCATAAATGGGATACTATCAGAAGCAATACAAGAAAAGAGAGGACTTAGACAGAGAGACACCATGTCGCCTTACATCTTTGTCAATATTATGGAGTGTCTTAATAGATGCCTTGGTACTTTGAAGCTGAATCCTGATTCTAATTTTAATCCAAGATGTCATAAGCTGCCAATGATCCCCTCTTATTTGCAAGAGGGGGTGAAAAGTCTTTGTATTTGCTAAAAGAGAAATTTAACCTATTCTCTATAGTATCAGGTCTGAAGTCTAATTTGAGAAAAATCCAGGTATATTTTAGTGGGGTGGAGACTCATGTATGACAAAGCATCCTGCATATGCTAGAATATAAGAAGGGTGATTTACCTTTCAAGTACCTAGGGATACTTTTGTCATCAAAGAAACTCATTATTTCACTATAACGACCTCAAAATTTGATAAAATATGTGAAATATGTGTTTCTATGTGAAATAAATATTTTCCCCTCCCCATAGTTGCATTATAGTATTTCTGGGGTGTGGGGTGATTGACATGATTCCCGATGTATTTTGGTGCCTTCTATGTGGTATTGTGGTTTTTGGTGGCTTTGAAAGCCTTATTATGGTCTTGTGTTGTTATCTTTTGATCATGCGATGGATGGATAAACAGACTACGGCAGCAGTTCCAGAATATAGATTTTATACTAGGTAGACCTTTGGTTTGGGTCCTAATTCACCCGAACTCATTTCGAACTATTGGTCGGGAAGTTAGAAAAATTAGAAATATGAATGTGGGACCCATATTTGGTTTAAACGACCTCGAATAGAAAATTCGACTTTGCCAACATATCTGGAACGTCAATTTTATGGTGGTAACATGTTTGATATGGTTTAATGACTTTTAAATCTCATTTCAATCCTCGATTGGAAAAATCATGATTTTGAATTTTTGGGGTCAACTCTGTGAAGATGATGGCTTTTCAAAAATCCAACTTCCCCAATGCGTCTGTAACATCAAATTTAGTGGGATTACATAATTCATTTGCATAAATTAGATTTCAAACGAATTTCGAGCACCCCATCGAAGTCCATTTTGAACTTAGAAAATCTAGTCCACCAGGTTACAGGTACAACCTAGAACACAAGGGGTAAAATGCATTTGGTACATGTATTTTATGCTTTAAAGTGTAAATCTTATATGGAGCATGTAATTTATGCTTTATACACCTAGTAACCTGATATGAGTATAAATAGCCCTTTTTTGCTCGATTTTTGTACATTTTTCACCTTGTCTCTTGAGTGATAAATTCCAAAATAGTGTAAGATCTTAAAAGTGAAGCTTGTGGGTGCTTGGGAAGCTATATTGACATCTATTTCTTGATTTTTGTATGGATTTAAGTTGATTTTGGAATCGTTCATGAGAAGTAAGGTTGCGGATCAAAGTGTAGGGGGCCGGTTTCGGCCTTCGATGAAGGTTATAGGTTAACTCTTCTGACTAGGCTGGGTAGTCAATTTCTATACCAAAATACATTTTAGGGGTGGGAGATAATTATGAAATATGGATATCTATATGTTGTGCCCATGTGGGGGACTAAATATGATGTAATTGTTGAATCTGAGATATTATGTGATACGTGTG
Source organism: Capsicum annuum (assembly GCF_002878395.1). Classification (NCBI taxonomy): domain Eukaryota; kingdom Viridiplantae; phylum Streptophyta; class Magnoliopsida; order Solanales; family Solanaceae; genus Capsicum; species Capsicum annuum. The sequence goes on along the minus strand of NC_061119.1, from coordinate 200,853,459 downwards.
ATCGTGCGGGGTCTTATGTGATGATTGATAGCCTTGAATACATGAAAATAATTGTATTGCATTGTTAGAAATGCCTATTTTGGTGCCTTTACTGTATTGTGATATATTCATACTTTGTGGACATGTGAATAATGTGGAAAATTTATGGATAGTGGAAATAGTAGGTGGGTATTGGCTCACGTGGTTGTGGAATTGTAACTGTCACACCCCTTTTTTACCAAAAAGATGTGGTTTAAGGTTCGAAAGGGTTTTTATTATTAAGTGACAAAAAGATGAAAATTTGTTTCGAAAAGGACTTTTTATATTCAAAACTCAGAGTCACCACTTGGCATAAATCGGGTGTGCCAAGTCACCCGTGGATATCCTTTTTCAAAACGATTTTGACTCTGTAACACTGATCCGAAAACAGAGATTCCGGCTAAGGAATTATGTTGACTGAGGGAAAGGTGTTAGGCACCCCTCGATCCCGTAGTTCGACCATGGTCGCTTGGTGGAGCGTATCGGCTAATTTAACATTATGCGTATCGGCTAATTTAACATTATAAAATGTATAAACCACATAAACACACAAAACAAGCAAACAAACAAATCAAACAAAATTCAAAACCAAAATAATGTCCAGTCCGAATTATACAATTCCAAAGATAAAAAAAATATGAAGATATAAATTCTATTCTAGACAAATCCTAAACTATGCTCCAATGCTTTACCCGATGCCTCGGGCCTTCATCACGAACATCTTCCGCCAACACAGTACGTCAGGGCATTTTCTGGTGAATAAATACATGAAACCTCGGGGCATTCCCCGGCCCAATGCATACATTTGAATCAAGTACGATAAACTAGAAAATATTCACCACACATTCAAATTTTCAACATTCAACGATATCCCTAAATTCGCCTACTCGAACCTAACTTTGCCTATTAAGCTCTCGGCCTAAAATATGCTCCTATCGAGTTCACAAACATTCCAAATTAAACAAAACAACAATAAATAAAAATTAAAATAAATTCACCCTTTTTATCAATTTCTCAATTCCACCCCAAATTTCATTCTCTAACATGCTTAAACCAATTCAATACGCAATCCACCAATCAAGTTTTCATATCCAAATCCAACATCAACCAACACACAATGAAAAGTCAAGCATGCCAAACACACTAATCACTCATAATTGCGTAAAAATTAAAAAAGAGAGAAGATAGAATTGGACCTCAATGCCGCTTTCAAAATCAATGTACTATTCCGATTAACTCCCGTAGAATTCGTGTCCGAAACCTTGAGTCGAACCTCAACAAAACAAGCAATCCAACTTCGGTATACTTTTTAAATTTCTATTTTTTGCCAACCCGAATCAAATCGTGAAGTAACGATAAAATCGTAACCAAATTCGCATACCCATTACTGTTCACGATACTGTTCACAGTCACTGTTCATGACACTGTTCACCGTCACTGTTCACAGTCATTGTTCACGACACTGTTCACAACACTGTTCACGGCACTGTTCATGGTACTGTTTCTCTCTCAATTTTTTTTCTCTCTCGCACGATTCTCTCTTCTCTCCCTTGGTTTTTTTTGTTCTTTTTGTGAGGAAGATGATGATGATTGTTGTTATTGTGGAGAAGATGATGATGAAAGAATGAGACTCCCTTTTCCCCTTTTAGAATTTTCCTTTTATATTTTTTATTTGGTTTTTCTTTTTCCTGATTTATTATCCTATGTGGAAGCATATAATTGGTGACTTGTGGAAATAAGTATGTGAAATGTGGAAAAGTTAGTGTGAAATGTGGAAAGATAAGGGTGGCGTGTGGAAAAATGAGTAGGGCGTGTGCCTTTTGCATGTATCCAATGAAAAAAAGAAAGTGAGGTGTTGAGGTGGCATAATGAGGTGGCAAAGATGTTATGTATTTAATTATTTTTAATTCTTTTTTTTTATGGGGAGAAATTATCAATTAAACAAAAGTATGGTAAAGTGAATAAAATAAAAATAAAAATAAAAATAAAATAAAATAAAAATGATTAAAATATTTTTGGAAAAGGACAAAATTACGTGTCTACAGTAACATTGTGGTTGGTTGTGAAATACTTCATATAGATTGATTGTGGAAATACATCATGTGGATTGGTTGTGGAAATACTTAAGTTGAATAGTTGTGAATCTTGCATCATCATTCTCATGTCATCATATGCATCATTTCACTTATTTGTTTTATTGCTTTATATTTACTTATTGTCATGTATGTGTAATTGATTTGTGTCTTATGTTATGTATGTGCTTTAGAGACACTGAAAATATTGACATTACTGGAAATATTGGAAACACTGAAAATATTGGAAATACTGGAATTACTGAAAATATTGGAAATATTGAAAATGCTGAATATTACTCAAGATTGTGTGCCAATCTCAAGGTTGTGTATCAATCCCAAGGTTGTGTGCCAACCTATTGTATAATCATCATCATCATCATCATCACCATCATCATCATATTATGCATTGCATTTGCTTTATTGTGATTGATGTTGTGATTGGATTTCCATATGGACTTGTTATATTCCTTCTTGATCTATATCATGTTACTTATACTTGACCATCTTGTATATACATGTTCTACTCTGTTTATACTTGTGTGTGATATAATGTATACTTGTGTTATACTAGTCGTATTATTGTTGTATTTGTGTTATCTATAATCTATAATCTATATCTATAATCTATAATATATTAAAAGTGTTAAGACCATTAGAAAAGTGATTTGAGCTTTTTACCCTTCACTAAAAGACTCTTATTTAGACAAAACTGTCTTTTCACTATTTTTAATTTATTATTTAATTATTTTTATTATATTAACTAGACTTCCTAAAATATATGGTAGGAGAATTAATTAATATTTTTCTTTCTACTAGACTTCCTAAAATATATGGGACTCCTAAAATATTTCGGTACAAGAAATCATATTATAAAAGTATGAACTGTATTGTTTGTCATACAAGTATTCCGGTCACAAATATTTAATTTGCCTAAGATGATCATCCAAACCATTGAATCTATTTGTAAAAGATCTTTTATGGAAAATAAAAAATCAATAATTAACAATGGAATTATATATAAAAAGATATTCCGTTCTGCCCCAATTTAAAAAAATGAGTTCCAAAACTTAACAAATGTTTGAAATATTTTTTAGTCATTAAGTCAAAAAAAGGTGTCCTAAAACTAACTAATTTGAAAAAAGAAACAATCGTGCATGTTGTTTTATTATTTTTTGTATTTGAATTTTTAAGATATAACAAGGACGATCTCAGTCAGAAGTTGTATTTGAATCTATAATGTATATCTACATCTATATCTATAATCTATCTATATCTATAATCTATATCTATAATCTATAATCTATAACCTTTAATCTGTAATCTATAATCTATAATCTATAATATATTAAATGTGTGAAAACCCTTAGAAAAGTAATTTGAACTTTTTACCCTTCATTAGAAGACTCTTATTTAGACAAAACTGTCTTTTCACTATTTTTTAATTTATTATTTAATTATTTTTATTATATTAACTAGACTTTCTAAAATATATGGGACACCTAAAATATATGGTAGGAGAATTAATTAAAATTTTTCTTTCTACTAGACTTTCTAAAATATATGGGACTCCTAAAATATATGGTAGGAAAATTAATTAATATTTTTCTTTATACCGTTCAATTAGAAAAATATTCCTAAAATAAAATACTCCTAAAATAGGACTATATTAAGGAAATACTTTTATAAATATTGAGATGTACGTTAAACTAGAGAACAAACCGATTTACCTATTGGGAGAATATGATTGATGCTCATCTAACTTGATTCGATTGTATGTCTAGATGGTGGATGCTTGGTTTTCTAACCCTCAACTTCTTACTATTTTCATCAGCATAATAGAATTCAACATGTGTGTATATATATATATCCTCTTTGTTTTCATTCAAAATCATTCTTTAGGATCAAAATTTTTAATCAAACAAGAATTAGTTGGATCAAAATCGAAGCTTTATGATCACTATTATAATTTTTGTATAGTTTACAGGTCGTAGATGAATGTCTGTTGACTTTGAAGAATTTCTTGTGTAAAGGTTAGATTTAATTTTATTAGTTTGATATCTTTATTATCTTATTATTTTATTTTAATTTAAAGATGCTAGATGGATGTGGGTCGACTTTGAAATTTTTTTTAGGTAAAGGTTAGGTTTAATTGTATTATCATAATATCTCTATTAGCTTGTTATTTTGTGGTAGTTTACAGTTCGTAGATGAATTCAGCTTTGAGAAATTTTTGTGTGTAAAATTTAAGTTTAATTGTATTATTTTGATATCACTTTTATTGTATAATTTTGTTGCAGTTTACAGGTGATAGATAAATGTTGGTCGGCTTTGAGGAATTTTTTTATGTAAAGGTTATGTTTAGTTGTATTATTTTGATATCTCTATTATCGTATTATTTTGTTATTGTTTACAAGTGGTAGATGAGTGTCGGACGACTTTGAGAAAATTTTTGTGTGTAAAGATTAGATTTAATTATATTATTTTAATGTCACTATCATTATATTATTTCGTTACAATTTACAGATGTTAGATGAATGTCGATCGACTTTTAAAAATATTTTTGGTAAAGATTAAGTTTAATAAATAAATTCTCCATCTTTACATACTCGAAAGATATTAAATTTAATTAATATATTTATCTTTATTATTTAACCAAATATCCTATTTAATGTAATATTTGAACTCATTAAAGTGAGGTACACGCGCAAGGTGCGTATAAACTAGTATATATGTGTGTGTGTGTGTGTGTTTTGTTTGTATTTTACGTACTTTGTGTATATTTGTGACGTGCACTTGGTGTCTATTTTATAGACTTTATTTTCTACTTTTCTCAGTAGGCCTATGATACCTATTGAGTACAAGTGGACCATACTCACTCATATTGTACCCTTTTGGTGCAGATTCATGTTCGGATGTGCCCCACGGTACTTGATTTGGATGATTGTTAGAGCTTTCAAGGTAGTTGATGATTTTCAAGCGTCCGAATGTTTTTTACTACCTTTCTCTATAGATTATGTCTTTACTTTTATTTCAGATACAAGGCTTCTCTTGTATTTGGATATCTCATGTATTTCTTTGGATTCGAATTGTACTAGATACATTCCTATACTGTTGATACTTGGTTTTAGGAGTTTTGGATGCATTGTTATATTTCTTTCTGCATTTATTATACTTGTATGATTTGGCTTTGTTCTAGAAGCCTTACCTTGGGGTTATTATTGTCTTTTTCCCCTTTGTGTATTAGTTAGGGTAATAGGCTTACTTGTTAAGTTTCACCACAACAAGTGCCATCATGACCCTTTGAATTTTGGGTCACGACAAATTGGTATCAGAGCAACCAAGTTTCATTAGTCTCAATGGTGTAAGAATGGGAGGTATAATAGAGTCTCGCGAATTGGTACAAATACGTCTGTATTTATGTTTAAGAGGTTATAGGATGTCTTTAGGAAAACTTCCCTCATTTTATTCCTTATAGTGCAAATCTCTTATATACCTTGAGTTCTGAGTTGTGTTTCACTCTTTCTACAAAGATGGTGTTGAGTAGGTCTTGCGAGGTCAGAGATGCAGAGCCATCTCACAGAGGGTAAGGCTCGAGTCATAGATGGACTCGAGGGAGTGGATGGGTCTGTGGATCAGCTCTGTCTAGGAGGATTGCTAGGGGATTCTCTCCTAAACCTCGTGTTGGCTACTTCTCAGATGGTTATGTTTAGAGCATTTTTTAGAGCATTGTGGATCACGCCAAGATGATAGAAGGTATTCTTAAAGTATCTTAGGAAGGTGCCAAGAAGATGCAGTGTTTTGGTGAGTTCAAAGGTCAGGTTTCTCTCAGTAGAGGTTTTAGAGGTTCTCATAGTTTTTAGGGTAGGCCAGTACAGGCGGCCCTACAGAGTTCAGGTGGTAGATCTTCGGGTTCAGCAGTACTGGGGGGCCATTCGGGTTCAGTGGTTTCTTCTCCTGTTGAGGTGGGTCTAGGACTTATTATGCGTGTCATGAGGTTCACCATTTGGCCAAGGATTTTTCCCGTCGTGTGATTAGAGCGACTCTTATTTCAGTTGTGAGAGGTAGAGGTACTACCAGAGATGCGAGAGGTAGAGGTGTTGGAGGCCATGGTGGTGGTCATGGGGCTACTCAGCAAGTGTGGTCGTGATTAGTGTAATGTTATACCCGCTAGGCCAAAGGCGGACGCTTCTGATGGTGGGATTACAGGTATTATCCCCATTTATTTCATATTTGCATTTGTGTTATTTGACCCTGGATCGGCTTTCTCCTATGTATTTACATATTTTTCTTCAGGTTTTGATTCTGTTACTAAGCCTCTTTTCATGCCTATTCGTGTATCTAACTCTGTAGGAGATTCTTTAGTGGTAGATCGGGTGTACTGATCTTGTGTTGTGACTTTTTGCAGCCGTGAGACTTTGGTAGATTTGATTATATTAGATATGGTTGATTTCGATATTATTTTGGGTATGGATTGTTTAGATCCTTATCATGTTGTCTTAAATTATTTTACTAAGACTGTGACTCTACCTTCGTCGAGTGTACCAAAGATAGCTTGGAAAGGTGCGCTTTATTCGGGTCCTAAGCAGATCATATCTTATGTTCAGGCTTATAGATTGGTTGAGATGGAATATTTATCTTATTTGGTTTATATTCATGATACTAGTGTTGTTTCACTTTCTTCTTTGGATTATGTTCGTGTTATCCATGAGTTTATGGATGTGTTTCGTACGAATTTGCCTAGTATGCCTCCAGACCGTGATAGTGACTTTGCTATTGATGTTGAGCTGGGTACCAAGCCCATTTCTATTCTTCCTTATAGGATGGCCCCAGCTGAGTTGAAGAAATTGCAGGATCAGTTGCAGGAGTTGTTGGAAAAGGGATTTATTCGACCAAATACATCGCCTTAAGGTGCGCCTGTCTTGTTTGTGAAGAAGGTGGATAGGTCTATGCATATGTATATTGATTATCGGTAGATGAACAAGGCGATGGTTAAGAATAAGTATCCTCTTTCTCGTATTGATGATTTATTTTATCAGCTTCAGGGTGTTGTAGTGTTTTCAAATATTGATTTGAGATACGGTTATCACCAGTTGAGGATTAGATCTTTGGATAATTTGAAGACAGTTTTTCAGAGTAGATATGGTCATTATGAGTTCTTGGTCATTTTCTTTGGGTTGACCAATGCCCCTATCGCATTCATAGGTTTGATGAATTGGGTGTTCCAACTGTATCTCGCTCCTTTGTTACTGTATTTATAGATGATATCATAGTTTATTCCAAGAGCGAGACTAAAAATAAGGAACATTGCAGGTTATGCTTCAGATATTGAGGGATTAGAAGTTGTATGCTAAGTTATCAAAGTGTGAGTTTTGGTTGGAGTTTATTTCTTTCTTAGGTCACATGGTGGCTAAGGATTGTATTATGGTTGACCCAGCTAAGGTTGTCACTGTTCATGATTGGGATAGACCTACTTCGCCCACCGAGATTTGAAGTTTTGTTGGCTTGGCAGGTTATTATCGACGTTTTATTGAGGGTTTCTCATCTATTGCAGCTCCATTGACTAAGTTGACTCGAAAAAAGATTTTTTTTAGTGGTTCGATGCTTGTGAGGCGAGCTTTCAAAAGCTCAAGGATTTGTTGACTTTATAGCCTATTTTGACTTTGCCTAAGGAGCGCGTGGGTTTTACCTTCTTTTGTGATGCTTTAGGTGTTAGGTTAGGTGTTGTGTTGATGCAGGAGGGTAAGGTGATTTCATATGCTTCTCTTCAGTTGAAATCCATTGAGAGGAATTATCCTACCCATGATTCAGAGTTATACGCAGTTGTTTTAGCTTAGCCAAACCCATCGATGGCCCCCTAAACTTGGCACAAATTTCACCTAGGCACCTTAAGTGAACGTTGTTCACTTTTGGAACCTCAAGTAGCCATAAACTATGTCACTTTGACACCTTTTGCTGATTCAGCAAAGAGAGTGTATCACACTCACTTTTGGGCGTGTAGCAGCGCTATTTTAGCCCATTTTTCATTTAATTTAATCATCTTCTTCCATATTTTTCATCCTACATCTTCCAACCTCCATTAATGGAGTATCTTACATCTTTCAACCTCCATTAATTTTCTAATTGAACACAGGCTTCTTATCCTCCATATTTTTTAATCATATATCTAAAATTTGAGAAACTATTAATACGGATTGAAAATATGGAGGTTAAGCTTGAAGATCTAGTTTGAAAATCTCTTGTTTATTAAATTCTTGGTTGAATTTAGAGAATAATTAGATTATCTGTGTTATTTTAAGCTATTTTATGTTCCCAAACGTCAATGTAGCTGTATATGAGTTCTTTAGAAAAAAACAGGCTTCTTTCACCCTTAACCAAAAGAATTAGTGTAAGAGAATAAACCAGATTCGGTAAATGGTAATTAAAATATCTCGCTTGGTTCAATCGAACATGTCATGTTGGAAGTGTGTTGGTGCCTTTTTTCGTTAAATTAAAACATGTTCCTTTTTGTTGTAATGTTGGTGAAAATTTTTCTTGTGATGCTTACATTTCTGATTCAATGATTGTTGATTCTTATGATTAATGAAATTGTGATACCTTCCCCAGTGCATTTCTGAAAATTGCTTTACCTTTGCGTGCTTAATGCACGGAAGTGCTTTTGAATGACTGCGTTCTTTTTATTTTCCATAAAGAGGTTGCAACCTCCATTGATGGAGAGCTTGAAGAATGGTTGGGTGAGTAAGATGAAGTTTTGTAATTATTTGGTCAAAAGCCACGTGTCATTAATTCATTGGACACCTTATAATGTATTTTATTTCCTTTTTAAAAAAAAATTTGGATGCATATAATGACGTGGCAATTTAAAATAAGTTGGCACAAATTAATTGGCCATTTAATCCATGCTAGACGCGCGTGTAATTCATGCACCAGAGTTGGTGCCGAAAGGTGCCAAAGTGACACAGTTTATGGCTACTTAAGGTGCCTAAGTGAAAGATCGTGCCAAGTTTAGGGGGCCACCGATGAGTTTGGCCTTTTGGCTTTAAAGTTGTGTAAGCACTATTTTTATGGAGTTAGTTCTGAGATTTTTTAGTTCTGAGATTTTCTCAAATAATTATAGCCTTCAGTATTTCTTCACCCAACGAGATCTTAATATAATGCGGTGGCGCTGGCTTGAGTTGCTTAAGGACTATAACTTGACCATTCTCTATCATTTGGGCAAGGCTAATGTGGTTACGAATGCCTTGAGCTGAAATTTGACTAGCACGGGTATCTTGGCGCATCTTTTGACCTAGGAGAGGTCTTTGGCCTAAGAGGTTCAGTATTTAGCTAACCAGATATTTAGACTTGATATTTCAACCCCTGGGTGTATTTTGGCATTTTTGGAGGCTAGGTCTTTCTAGATGGTGTAAATTCGAGCTCACCAGTTTGACGACGTGGGATTGAGATCAATTCGAGATAAGGTATTGAGTGGCGATGCTAAGAAAGCCTCACTTGATTTGGAGGGTGTCTTGAGGGTTGGTGGTCGAGTTTGTGTGCCGAGAGTGGGTGATTGGATTAAATTGATTTTAGAGGAGGCTCATTGTTCCAGGTATTCTATCCATACTGGTGTGACTAAGATGTTTCGTGACTTGAGGCAACATTACTGGTAGGGTGGTATGAGGAAGGATATAGCAGACTTTGTTGCTCGTTGCCTTTGTTGTCAGCAGGTGAAAGTCGAGCATATAAGACCAAGCAGATTGCTTTAGAGATTAACCATTCTTGAGTGGAAGTGGGAATGAATCACTATGGATTTTATGACAGGTTTGCCTCTTTCTTCTCATGGTTTTATTAGCATTTGGGTCATTGTGGATCTATTGACCAAGTTTGCTTATTTCCTACCAGTTTAGGTTTTCTTCAGTGTCAAGAGGATGACCTGTATCTATATGTGTGAGATTATACGTCTGCATAGTATGCCCATGTCTATCATCTCAGTTCGTGGTTCTATATTCATATCTCACTTTTGAAAGACTTTTCAGGATGAGTTAGGCACTCGGGGTTGATCTTAGCATAACGTTTCACCCTAGGTTGATAGTCAGTCAGAGCAGACTATTCAGGTTTTAGAGGATATACTCTGCGCTTATGTGATGAATTTTGGTTGTTAGTGGGAGTAACATTTGGGGTTAGCAGAGTTTTCCTATAATAACAACTAACATTTATGTATCGATATATATCCTTTTGAGGCATTGTATAGTAGACATTGTCTCTCTCTAGTTGGTTGGTTTGATGTTTTTGAGGTTAGATCCCTAGGTATGAACTTGCTTCGTGAGTCCTTAGTTAGAGTCCAGATCATTCATGATAGACTTCAAGCGGCTTAGAGTAGGCAGAAGTGCTATGCTGACAATAGACTCCGTGCCTTGAGATTTGGTGTTGGTGACCGTATTTTCCTTCGAGTTTCACCCATAAAGGGTATGATGAGTTTGGGAAGAGGGGTAAGCTCAACCATAGGAATATTGGTATGTTTGAGATTCTTCGGACTGTTGTTGTGGCCAATGAGTTAGCTTTGCCCCCAAATTTATTGATTGTTCATCCAATTTTTCATGTTTTTATACATCACCATTACATTTCTGATGAGTCCCATGTCATTCTCTGGGAGTCGGTTCAGTTAGACTAGCGATTGTTTTTTGTTGAATAACCAATCTCCATTTTGTCTAGGGTGTGGTTATCTTTTGATCTATGCGATGGGTTGCTAAACAGACTACGGCAATAGCTTCGGAATATCAATTTTAGGCTAGGTAGACCTTTGGTTCAGGTCCCAATGCACTCGAGCTCATTCGACCTGTTGGTTGAAAAGTTGAAAAAATTGGAAATATAGGCGCGAGACCCATATTTAATCAAAATGACCTCAGATGAAAAATATGAATTTGCCAACGTGTTTGGAATGTCGATTTTAGGGTGGTAGCATATTTGGTCTGGTTTTACATCTTTTAATTTTAATCTCATTTCGATCTTCGATTTAGAAAATTATAATTTTGGATTTCTAGGGTCAACTCTGTGAAAACGATGTCTTTTTGAAAATCCAACTTTGCCAATGCGTCAGAATATCAAATTTAGTGGGGTTACATAGTTCATTTACGTAAATCAGATTTCGAACGAATCTTGAACACCCCGTCGAAGTTCATTTTGGACTTAAAAAATCGGGTGCACCAGGTTGCGGGTGCAACCTAGATCACAAAGTGTAAAATGTATTTGGTGCATGCATTTTATGCTTTAAAGTGTAAATCAAATATGGACATGCGATTTATGCTTTATACACTTGGTAACCTGATATGAGTATAAATAGCCCCCTTTTGTCTGATTTTTGCTTATTTTTCACCTTGCCTTTTGAGAGATAAACCGTAATATAGTGTGAGAGCTTAAAAGTGAAGTTTTGGGGTGCATGAAAAGTTAGATTAACATCTATTTCTCGATTATTTTACGGATTTAAGTTGATTTTGGAATTGTTCATGAGAAGTAAGGTTGCGGGATCAAAGTGTAGCGGATTAGTTTCGGCCTTAGAGGTAGGTTATAGCTTAACTCTTTAGACTGAGCTGGGTAGTCAATTTGTATACAAAAATACATATTAAGGGTAAGAACTAATCATGAAATATGGCTATCTATAAGTTGTGCCTGTGTGGGGGATTAAATGTGATGTAATTATTGAATATAAGATATCATATGATATGTGTAACCGTGCGGGGTCTTATGTGATGATTGATAGTATTAAATACATAATAATTGTATTTCATTGTTAGAAATTCCTATTGTGGTGCCTTTACTGTATTGTGATATATTCATACTTTGTGGACATGTGAATCATGTAAAAAATTCGTGGATAGTGAAATAGTGAGTCGGTATTGGCTCACGTGGTTCTGAAATTGGAACATTGGTTGGTTGTGAAATACTTCATATGGATTGGTTGTGGAAATACACCATGTGAATTGGTTGTGGAAATACTCATTTTGAATAATTGTGAATCTTGCATCATTATATGAATTATTTCACTTGTTTGTTTTATTGCTTTATATTTACTTTTTGTCATGTATGTGCACTTGATTTATGTCTTATGCTATGTATGTGCTTTAAAAACACTGGAAATGCTGGAATTACTGGAAAAATTAGAAACACTAAAGATACTAAATATTGCTCAAGGTTGTATGTCGATCTCAAGGCTGTGTGTCAATCCCAAGGTTGTGTGCCTATCTCGTGCATCATCATCATATTATGCATTGTATTTATTGTGATTGATGTTGTGATTAGATTTCTATATTGACTTGTTATATGTCCACTTGCTCTATATCGTATTACTTATACTTGACCATCCTGTATATACATATTCTTATACTGTTTATACTTGTGTGTGATATAATGTCTACTTGTGTTATACTTGTTGTATTGTTGTTGTATTTGTGATATATATATATATATATATATATATATATATATATATATATATATAGTAGAACTATTAGTGCAAGTGGTGTGGGCTACCATTGGTGGACATTTTCTGATTGCAGGTGATGTGCCCTTAGTATGTATTTTGTGTACTACATTTTTTACTTTGCTCAGTTGGCCTATGATATCTACTGAGAACAAGTAGACCATACTTACTCCTACTGTATTTTTCTGGTGTAGATCCGGTTCGGGTGTACCGCATGTTGCTTACTTCGGGCGATTGTTGGAGCTTTCAAGGTAGTTGATAATTTTTAGGCTTCCGGATGCCTTCTACTACCTTTCTCTATCGACCGTCTTTATTTTCATTTTAGAGACAGAGTTTCTCTTGTATTTGAATATCTCATGTATTTCTTTGGATTCTAGTTGTACTAGATACGTTCTTATACTGTTGACACCTGATTTTGAGAGTTTTGACTGCATCGTTATATTTCTTTCTGCATTTATTATACATGTGTGATTCGGCTTCGTTCTAGAAGCCGTACTTTGGGGTTATTATTGTCTTTTTTTCCTTTATGTATTGGTTAGGGTAATAGGCTTACTTATCAAGGTTTGCTGCGACAAGTGTCATCATGACCGTTTAGATTTTGGATCGTGTCATTCCCAGTGCATGCCTCTGGTTAATAAGATAACTGCTAAACTTGCAGGCTGGATGGCAAAGAGTCTATCATATTCCGGAAAAGTGCAGCTTATTAAAGTAGTATTGTTTTCGAGTGCAAGCTTATTGGGCTCAGTTATTTCTACTATAAAAAAAATAATGAAGATGATCGAAGTTACTTGTAGAAGTTATCTGTGGACAGGTGAGGCCACTATCACTAAGAAAGCACTAGTATCTTGGAGATTTGTTTTGTTTACCTAAAAGGGTTGGTGGTCTTAACTTTTTGGATTTGAAAGAATGAAATATTGCAGCTATATGTAAATGAGAGATTATGAATCACATAGACTCACGCATATTATAGAAAAAAGAAGCAGATCACTACTATGCTTATCCCTGGTCTGGCATCATGATGATTAGGAAAACATTGAGCATGAGAAAACATGATCACATAAGGGATGCTTCACAAATATTGCATAAGGGAACTTTTAAGATATCCAAGGCTTACACTCTACTAAGAGGAGAGTTTATGAAGGTGGAATGGAGAAACTTAGTATATAACAGCTGTACAGAACCTACGCAGGTGTTTATTCTTGGCTGCAATTGCATGGAAGATTAAGAATAAATTAAGGATGTCCTGTCGAGGTGGGGACAACTTATCCCCTGAGAGTGCAACTCACCTGTTCTTTAAGTGCACTTTTACCAAGACAATCTGGATGGTTGTTTTGACTTAGCAACACTGGAATAGAAGATCTTTTGATTGGAAATCTAAATGACAATGGTGAAGAGGAATTCGAGATGCAAAGGTGCAAGAGCAATTATATTGAAAGTTAGTTATGCTGCTGTGATCTACTTGACTTGGTTGGAAAGAAACAATCACATTTTTCACAACAGAGTTGTTGCAAAAGAAGCAATCATTTACCAGGTTAAACTAGATCTTTCTATAAAAGTCCAAGGGAATAGGAGACTAGTGGATCAGTTTGGAAGTTACTATAGATAGAATAGTTCATAGATTTATTGTTGGATAGGAGTTTTTTTGAAGTTGTGGTAATCTAGAGAAGGAGGTATAGGCTATGACCCCCTTAGGTTTGTAATTGAATGACCTTACTTGGTGATTAATAAAAATACTTTTAACTGCCAAAAAAGCATAATGTACATAGATTATATATTGTACAATTCTTTTTTCTTAGAATAAACTCATGATTTTACTTTTTCCTTTAAAATTTATATTCAAAAAAATTTACATGCATTATGGAATTCATTTTAGTTAAAAGGACAAGTTAATAATTTTTTTTTTTGAATTTGCGTAAAAAATAATTTTTTAAAATCAAATATATGAGATAAATTTTTATTTTGATACATGTGAAAATATTTGACTTAAATTTTAAATTATAATCACTTCTAATAGATGAGATTATTTTGGAATCTGCTTCTAATCTATATTTCATTTATTATGTTATGCATAGTAAAATTTATCTATTTTGATTGGGGGAAAGGCTTAAATATGCCACTGAATTATTAGAAATGGCTCATTTATGCCATCAGTTAAAAGTTGAGTTCATTCATGTCATCGCCGTTACAAAACCAGTTCATCCATGCCATTACTTTTTTACGGTGGTTTTCAAAAATAACTTTGTCACGTGGCCTTTTATTAGAGGTCCACGTCATTAATTTAAATAAGCAAAAAGACTCAAATATACCATTGAACTATCAAAAATGGCTCATTTATGCCATCAGTTAAAAGTTCGGCTCATTCATACCATCACCGTTATAAAATCAACTCACTCTTGCCATTACTTTTTAATGATGAGTTTTTAAAAATAGCTTTGTCACATGGTCTTTTATAAGAAGTCCATGCCATTAATTAAAAGAAATCACTATTAATTTCAAAATATCTGAAATTAGTTAGTATCGGGATTATTTATTCCAGCATTTACACCATAATGATGGGAGAAGTTATCCCATATACATGGCGGGATAATTGGAATAACAGACTTCTTTTAAGTCGTTATTTGAAAATGATTTTTCAACAATATATGCTCCACTAATTCGTGATGGGAGAAGTTATTTCATATGCATGACGGGATAATTGAGATAACAGAATTCTTCTAAGTCGTTGTTTGGAAATGATTTTTTCAATAATGTATACTCCCTTAATTCGTGATGGGAGAATGGAGAAGTTCTATTGGTACGCCTCTTTTGGTACGCCTCTTTCTTTTTCTTGCTTGCCCTAATCGTTTATTGATTTATTTCTTGCAACTTCGGAGTATATATTGGAGTCACGTGAATTAAAACTAATCAGTTACTGTAGGATAGAATTTTTGAGGTTTTTGTTAAGGATAACATTTATAATGATTTAAAATCAACTAGAAATAGGCAAAAGATATACATTAATCACTATTTTTTCTTATTAGAAAAACAGTAGTTGTTGTAGAAAAAAATATTTTAATGGGTGTGGGTCGGGTTATGTTAAATGAATCGGTTGTTTTTAATGGGTCTAAGATATTTTGAAATTAATATTTATTTATTTTAATTAATGTCGCGGACCTCTAATAAAAGGCCACATGAAAATATTATTTTTGAAAACTCACCATTAAAAAGTAATGACATGGGTGAGTTGATTTTATAACGACGATGGCATGAATGAACTGAACTTTTAACTGATGGCATAAATGAGTCATTTCTGATAGTTTAATGGCATATTTGAGCCTTTTTTCTTATTTTAATTAATGACATGGACCTTTAATAAAAGGTCGAGTGGCAAAGCTGTTTGAAAATCACCGTTAAAAATTAATGGCATGGATGAGCCGATTTTGTAACGGCGATGGCATGAATGAGCCAAACTTTTAACTGATGGCATAAATGAGTCATTTCTGATAGTTCAATGGTTTAATTTTATATTTTGAGATAAGAGAAAAGATAACTCAACTGCTTATGTGTGTAACACAAAATATAATCTCTAATTCATGGTCAAATTAGAGAAAAGTAAAATAATCAAAATGCAATAGAAAAAATATGTACATGGAGGATTAAGGGTGGGGGTGGGGATGAAATTTAAATTTTTTTGAGAATATAATGAAGAAATCATATAATACGCATATTGCTATTTATCAAATTTTGCATGGAAGAGATGGAGGGACAATAGAATAAAAATTTTAATTGTTTTTAATAATCTGAAAATTTTAAATTGTAAAAATATAACTAAAAAAATAGAATACATAAAAGCTTTTTCGCAATTACATAATAATTTTTTCTCATATATACTTAATGGTGATGGAGATATTAACAATCCATCATCTTTAAATTATGACTAATATTATAAAGAAAAATATGAAACATAAATTTTCTTTACAATAGATAATTGTTTTTCCTGTATAAATTTGATTAGAGGTTTTGGGGTGGGGGGTGGGGGTGTTGAGGGGTAGAAAAACATTTATATTTTTTTTTCAGAAAAAAGATTGATTGGGGTTGGCGGAGGTGGGTAGAAAATTTATTTATTTATTTTCGCATTTCATTGAGAAATAAGAAGATAGATGAACTTTTTTTAAAGTAATATAATTTAACATATTTGAACAAGACATTTCAATATGAAGCGGTTAGAAATATTATTTTAATATTATTCGTGTAACGCATATTTGAAAATTAGTGTTGTTTGGCCATTTAAATAAAATATAGTTGTTTTCTATTTTTTCCGTGAGTAACTTGTAGTGAAAGAGCACATTTTTGTTGTTTTTGAAATTTTTGAAAAAGAATAAAGTGAAAATAAAAATTGCTTTGAAGTGTCTACTTCTAGTGGATTAGGACCATCCTACTATTCTTGATATCCAGTCCCATTTCATAATGAATTAAAGAAGCATATTCATGAGAACAAATTAACATTCATGTCCAAATGATAAATGCTTATGAGCTATCAAGGACTTATATTTGCAATTTTACCATCCATTATACATTTTACTATCCATTATACTTTTGCACAAAAATATTATTATCATTATTCAAGTAGCTAAAAATATCCCTCTATTAATGTTGTCCAGATAAACAAGTCCGTCATAAGAAAAGTGGACAATGGTATGGTATATATCGAATTATTATATTGAATCAAAATTTTTGATACAATATTTGAGTATTATGATATTTGATATGGTATATGGTATACAATTTAATTTTTTTTGGTATATGATATGATATTTAGTATTTATAAATAACATATCGACATATTGAATATCATACCGAAGTAAATCGTTACATAAATAATTTTATATGTGTGTGTTAACAAATATACAACTTAGAATTAGTATAAAAATGTTAAGACATTGGAACTTTGGCTACTTTCTTTATTGTGATGTCTTTTTTGTGTAATTGACTAACAAAATGAGGTGTTCGTACTTCTTTTTAAATATTTATATGTGTACAATGTGTAATTACATTATAATTGAGACGTGCTTTTGAAAAATTGAAGTAATAAGACTCTATTATACTAGTACATATTGTTGAAGTTGAACAAACTATAATTACCGATTACCATACTGCAAAATACCAAAATCGAACATCAAAATACCAAACCATACTAAATTAATATGGTATGTTAATGGTATAGTGTTTTAAAAAACCAAATACCGAAAATTACCGAACAAATATTTCAAATACCATACCATACTGTCACGACCCGAGCTGAGGTCGTAGCCGCGACGAGCATCCCGAACCACGAGGGTCCGAGAGCTTTTCTAACTGGCAATCATATGCATAATTCATATATTTATAGAAGTGCGGAAAACATAATAAAACGAAAATATGGTCAATCTCTTAATCCAACTGAACAATACGGAATTAAGTTCATAATATTCAAAAACATATGAAACCAGTCTGCGAAATCTCTAACAATACAAGAACCAACATCAGTCTAAAAACTGGGAAAAGGCTCCCAATAGGACCATGAACCAAAATAAAATAACAATATCTTATAAAACAAGCCTTCAAGAATAGGGGAGGCTCACCAACTGCAAATCTCGGAATAATAGGAAGTATCTTGTTGAAGCTTGAAAAGTATAAAGTAAGGAAGTAACCTTGCTTTGAACATTTTTTTTCCTCAACGGAATGTGCAAAGGCATCGAAAGAGCTTCATGATAACCCCCTAGTGAATCATATACGCACGAAGCGTAAGATGATAAGGATTGACATAGAGATGCCCTTGCACACGATTCATGATCATCACAACATAAGACATGAGTTTATTTGGTGATAATACGCCTGATTTACATCGGTATAATCATGAAATGAGATTTTGCAGTAGATAAGAAGTAGAAGCATTCGCTACCTTAAAAGATACAACTAATAGACCTAAAACTTAGAGACACAACTCAACCATGACCCAAAAAATAAATAACATACTTCATCATTTCCAACTTACAATTCTCCCATAACGCATCTAACCACAGGATTTTGAGTCCCACTACATAGTACTTCTATGTTGAGGTCTATCCCGACGTTAAAAGGATGTTAACTTAAACTCGGGACCCAGTACTCTACATCACATTGAGAAATCACCTCACTTTATCACTATAACCCAACAATCTCAAGTCTTAATTCAAGGAGTAATAACCACATGGCTCATTGGTTTGTGTTTTCATCAATCACAACATTCAAGCCTATCATTACTACACCCACTTACTGGCTCTCTCTACTAAGACCAACAAATTAAATCACTCTCACAAAGATTTTCGCCACTTATCTCCTTCCTAACTATTTTTCGTAACGAAAGTTCATCTCCTTCTTTTTCCCCTTCACCTATAACCTTATATAAAGAAATCACGTCAAAATTTTCACATTCAAGAACATCTATTCCCTCTACCCAAAGCATTACTATGCTTCTACAACTACCATCATACTAATATACGGAGAGTCATTGAGGGACCCAAGCATAAATGTCATAAATGGGAGTAACACTGTCAGAATATAACTTATACTTATTACACTACTCAAGGAGGGACATGAGGTGAAGATACGATATAATTAACACAAAGTGCTTCATATATCAAGTGTTTGGATCATGAGTAAAGAGTCGTTCGGCATAAACATAACACAACATGAGTTGTTACGACATACCCCAGTGAAAAACATAGGTGCACATACCATGAGTCCTATAACATAAGTTTGGAATTTACGAAGTCAATGATTGAGACAAGGATTAAAACTTGAAGCTATCACTTCTCATTTCAGAGATGAGATCGTCAGGAGTTTGTATGAACCTTATCACTTTAGCTAGTCCCGGTGTAAAATAAGTTGGTAACCTATAGAAATCATGGTTTTCTTAAAACTAAGCACTATGTGAGACATTGATTTTACGGGTCATGAGTATCATAGCATAGAACTTGAATGCAAAAGACATTGGTAAAATGACCTCTTATATTAGAGTAAAAGGAGTTTGCTTGAATTGGAATAGATTTATCATGAATCTTTCCTGCAACTTGCCACACTGAGAAAATTTGGGAACTACCTTAATTCATCATATCCCCATTAGATTAAAGTCACAATCCTAGACTTGCGGACATATCCCCTCACTAAATCTATAACCACAACTCTCAACAAAGTGGGGGGTCAGTATACATATGAACACAACTCCCCTCAATAATTATTATAAAAATACACAAATTTCTTTTAGCACCTCCCCTTCAGGGACACTAATCCTAACTTTCTCCAACCCTCAAAGTCATCGACTTGTTAATAACATTATCGTGGGCATGTACATCGATGATTCTAAACACTTAACACTCCATCTTAAACTCCTTAGAATACTAACATTACACCTTTAATCACATAACTCACCTTTTAACAAAATTTGTAAAACAATACTGAAGGCGCATATTGCCTACCTATATTTCCTAAAGTTCAACTTTAATGAACACTATACAACAACTCCCCAGACTTCTCCATACTACAAAATCCAAGAACACAAACTAGGTATGCAAAATACTTATACACATAAAACTTTATCCAACAACATGCTACCTGGGGGTTCAACTTTTCCTTATATACCTATGCCCTTATCCGCTTAATGACTCAACCACAATTTGTCCTTTTTTTAACACTAGTTCTAATGTACATAAAAATCACATTTATCCACTCCTTTTTCTACAGGTTGCCAACCTAAGCTATTTCACACCTCATATGAAACCTATTAATTTATTACTACAAGAAATGTATCATTAATCTTAAGCTACTATTCTCACCACCACAATCCACATCTAACATTCAAGCCTATTGTTTAATAGCACCAATCATAAGAAGTATGCCACATACTATACCAATCAGTCGAATTAAAATATTAACCTCAGTATTTTATTTCACTTAACTATGACCTAGAAGTTCATCCTCTCCACGACATTACAACAACAACTCAAAATCTACTACACACCTTCTCACTTGAAGTACTAGTTTACAATTACTAAAGAAAAGAAAGTCAAGAGGGGTAAAGTCACATAATAAGGATAATCGATCTTAACCTTATATTATAACCCATCACAATCTTACCAACATATTTCACTTCCTCACATCATATTTACTTACCCAAGCATACTTTCAGAATACCTTCAAATTCCATTTACACAAATAAGTCTCTACCCATAACTTATTGACTAGTCTACCCCTTTCTATTATAGCCTATAAATAATTTCTACAACCACCAAAACCATCTGTTTTGATGTCCTTTCTTATTGTGAGTGAATAATGATCAGAGCCAGTCGCTTCCTTCATAGACTACCATACAATCTACAAATATTGCTACCACATTAGCCTGTCATTATAAAATGGCAACTCATCCCCCAATCCACATTTATACAACTAAAATTGGCTTCTCAATGCAAAAGTAATCCTTACTCTAACTTCTAAAATTGAGACTCCATATAACTAACTTCTAGACCTTGTTACAGCTCATAGGTTACGACACTTTATCACATACTACTACTCGGTTGGAAATAATATTCCATCATTCTGCCACACATCATTACACTTAAGCATGACATCTGGAATAAGGGTTTTAGAAAAGGGACTGGATACACTCCATACCTCAGGCTCAAACACACGTCTGATGTAGATAGGGGTATAAGCTTAAATAAATACACTTTAAAGCACTTATGGACTCATCCCATGTCCTTGTGAAATTTCATAATATTTTATGACTCAATTAGAAGGAACCACTTCATTTAGACTCTAAGATTCTACACTTGAATTGACTCGACAATAAGATATAGTTAATAAAATCAGAGTAAAAAAGAATCTGGATAACTCCCAAATAGACAACACAATGGCACAATCTAGAAAATGAAGAAAAGTGAAACATTCCTAAATTCCTAGTAGCTTCCTCCATATAAGTACGGCGTGCTACACACTGGGACCATGAACCATGCTCTGATACCAAGTTTATCACGACCCGAGCTGAGGCCCTAGCCACGATGACCATCCCAAACCACGAGGGTCCGAGAGCTCTTCTAACTGGCAATCATATGCATAAATCATATGTTTATAAAGAAGTGCGAAAAACATAATAAAATGGAAACATGGTCAATATCTTAATCCAACTGAACAATACGAAATTAGTTTCGTAACATTCAAAAACATATGACACCAGTCAGCGAAATCTCTAACAATATAAGAACCAACATCTGTTTAAAAAATAGGTCAAGTCCTCCCATCAGACCATGAACCAAAACGAAATAACAATATCTTATAAATAGGCCTTTTAGAATAGGGGATGCTCACCAACTGCAAATCTCGTACGCACAAATCTACTACTTAGCGAGACCCCAGAATTGGGCCTTGGATCCTAAAATAAAGGAGGTCAATACAATTATACTGGTATGTGAAATTTTACAAAATAACCTCTTTTATTTCACCATGTAGATGAGAGAATTTTGTAAAACATTACATATAGGACAAGTAAAACACATGAGCATAATTTAGAATTTCAAATGCTTTCTTTCAAATCATGACTCAACACCTTGTTATTCTTCTGAGCTAATCGCTACACCCTACGGTCTGTAATTCTATGGGCTATACGGAATCCTCCCCTGTCTCGGTGGCCAAGCCACTAATCCAAGTGTGCCACACGGATTGGAGTTTTTATAAGTTGGTAGACCCCCTTACAAGTATACCACTGCATCAGCCTTACATGACGTCTAGATTATCCCCTTTTTTAGATAATACCTGTACCGGTAACTACGGATTCCAATGATGAACCCTTACACTCAAACGCCTTCTACAGGTAACCAATTATCTCTATTAAGATCAAGTTTTAGTTCTTTAAAATAATGCTTCATACTTTCAAAATGATCAATACTTATTCTATTAAAGGCATGTCATCACCAGGTATTATCACACCCTGACTTGCAAGTCAATATCATATCAATTTCACAGCCCATCTCATTCAAAATCACGCACATGACCACCCAAGATTTGTACAATCACAAGAAAGTCATCACTTTGAAATCTCAAGAAAACTTATGCAATTATCCTCTTTTGCAAGACTTAAACATGCGGTGGTCATGTTAATTTGTTTAATCACATGCAATTCTTCTCTTTAAATGCAAGAATGTAGTTATAGTAAGACAACTCCCCCTCATCATATCATAAAACAAGTCAAACACCATGATGTTAAGAAACTTACTTTTAAAACCTTAGTTCATGCATTCAA
Organism: Capsicum annuum; assembly: GCF_002878395.1. Taxonomy (NCBI): domain Eukaryota; kingdom Viridiplantae; phylum Streptophyta; class Magnoliopsida; order Solanales; family Solanaceae; genus Capsicum; species Capsicum annuum. The sequence goes on along the minus strand of NC_061119.1, from coordinate 200,830,622 downwards.
AATCACTCACAATACAAATAAACACTATAATTTATAACAAAAGAGGGAATTCATTGTTTATATGCTCAATTAGACATGCAAAACTATATACGTATATACATAAGGGGTTATAAAATATTGATTGCCATGGAGAAGATTTGACACAATACATATATTTCCATCAAAATGAATCAATAGCATGCTTTGCGAAACAATCTTCAAACCCCTTAATTTACCACATGGTTATAAATCATTATATATGAGAAAAATGACAAAATCCATGCCCATGGGGTTTAAGGATAGTTCCACATACCTTATGTTCCTTACATGAGGAATAGAACCGTAATCTTGACACTTTTCTTGGGAAATTTGGGATTAAAAGGCCTGAATTCCTTAGATTCTTGGATAAAAGGATTTTGGATTTCGTTCTTAGGGAAAGGGATGTTTTTGGTGAGTTGATTTTTATGAAGATGGGCAAACATTGCCCTTGTAAGTGATATAAATCGTCCTTTGGACTTTTAGGGTTGAGGGAAAAGGACCAAAGTGCCCCTTGACCCTTAAGGAGTTGAAAATAGCACGGAAATAAACCAGGCGGCGTGCCCTTAGTCCGGGGGAGTAGATCCCACGACGCTCGCTCCAGTCCGGCGCACTAAGCCTAGCAGCACGGGCTTATCGCGCGCCCTCACAGCCTCTCACAAAAATGATTATAACTTTTTGCTCGGATATCGGATTAATGCAAAATTGGTATTGTTGGAAATCTAACTCAATTATCTATAATTTGGTGGGTCTTGAGCTGAAAATTTTCATGTATATCAAAAGTTATACATGTTCAAAGTAGACCCTTTTAGAATAGAATACCAAACTTTGGACAAATCAAAGATTCTTTGCTCAACTTTGCTCTGGGTGGTTTCTATGAACATTTTTCACTTTGCAATCACTTACCACACTAGGATAAAGATCATGACACATGAATTAAAATATGAATCATGGGATTATAGTTTGCACATATAGGAATGACGGTTTGATTTCTATCTCAAAAATGAGGGGTGTTAATTTGTCCGTCCAAGAATTAATTTTTATATATTTTTACATCTCCCTACCCTAACCCCTAAATTACCCCTACCCCACTTAATCCTAACCACTAACTTACACATTCACCTAACACTCATTGACCAAAAACAACAATAATACAACATACACAAACACACGGCCATAGACAACATATACGCATATAGCTCCATTTTATTTTGGATTAGTCACTCACATAGAGATCAACATACACATAGAATACACCATTTTGCACACAGACCAAAAAATAGGAAAAAAATACCAAAAGAGGAGTTGTCTCTCGATTCTAGACACGCACACACTAGTAGAGTTCAAAAGAGATGAAGAACAGGTAGATATTATGGATTATTGAGAGAGAGATCAGAGATGGGAAGAGAGATTGGAGACCAACTAGTCCTCGCCTGAAGCTCTCTGAAAAATGGCTCTTCCGCTGCCGAGAAACAACACCAACCCCCTTTCCTATATTTTTCGATCGATCCATCACCAAAAACAACGTGAATTAACAACCAGATAAGCCAAATCCCTCCACTCTGTGCTAACTCTAGTGAATTCCCGCCTGAAACCTTTTGGAACAACTATCGAGAACATCAAAAGCTGCGTTTGGCTACTATTCTAGCGAAATCCATCAAAAAATAGTACCATCAGCTCAATTCCGATCTAAAAATCACCCTTCTTTATGGTACAAATCGGGTTTCGAGTTTTCGTCTGCTTCTTTGTGATTTTTGAGTTCGAATCAGGTTTTGGATATCGTGTTATGGACTGGTTTATACCTAATTTGGGGAGTCAAGATTTTGGTACCCGACGAGGTTATTGTACAGGGATTCTACTGGTTTTAATTGAAATAATACATAAATTTTGAAAGCGGCATTGAGGTCAAATTCTATTTTCTCTTCCTTTGATTTTTGCATAATCGTGAATGATTTGTGTGTTTGGTATGTTTGAAGCTTGATTGTGTGTTGTTGAGGTTGGTTTTGAACTTTGAAAAGTGAATTGATCATCGAAGCATGTGTTAATCATTGGTTGAGAATGGATTTAGGGATGGGAATCGGAAGTTAATGGAATAGATTGTTTGATTTGAAATGGCTATTAATGTTGTTGAATTTGGATAAATTTTGATTCATTGATGTTGAACGTAATAGAATCATGATAGGTTGAACTGGGTAGGCAAATAGTAGGTTCAGGTAGGAAAATTTAGAATTTGTGGATTGTTGAATGTTGAAAAATGTTTGTTGGATAGTTTTATTTTATAAATTCGGATCAATTGTACTCATTCGTCAGGGAATGCCCCGAGGTCACTTTCTAATTATTTATCGGGAAATGCCCCGACATATCATGTACTCAGAGAGCGTTCGTGATGAAGGCCTAAAGCATCGGGTAAGGCATTGGATCGTATGTTAGGATTAGTGTAGGTTAGCGTAGGTTTATTTTTTAGTACCTTTTTCATTTCGAGTTGTAATAATTGGACTGGACACTATATTTTGAATTTGTTTTATTTTGTGTGTTTGATTGATTATTTTTGTGTGTTTTGTGCGGTTTATATATTTTGTAGTGTTAAATTAGCCGATATGCTCCACCAAGAAACCATGGTCAAACCACGGGATCGAGGGATGCCTAACACCTTCCTCTCAATCAATAGAATTCCTTAGTCGGAATCTCTATTCGTACACCGGTTTTAAAGAGTCAAATAGTTTTGAAAAGGATTTTCAAAGGTGACTTGACACACCGAATTTATTTCAAGTGGCGACTATGACTAAAAAATGTAAATAATTCTTTTTCAAAACAAATTTCATCTATTGTCACTTTGATAGTTAAAAACCCTTACAAACTTAAAATCGAATCTTTTCGGGTTAAAAAGGGGTGTGACAGTTACAATATCTTCTCCTTGGGATCATTCATATCTGAATGAAAGGTAGGATCTTGTTGAAGCTCGAAAAGTATGAAGTAAGGAACATAACCTCTCATTGAACATTTTTTTTTCCTCAAAGGAATATTCAAAGGCATCAAAAGAGCTTCATGACAACCCCCTAGTGAATTGTATACGCATAAAGCGTAAGATGATAATGATTGACATAGAGATGCCCTTGTACAGGATTCATGATCATCAAAACATAAGGCATGAGTTTATTTGGTGATAATAGACCTGATTTACATCGGTACAATATGCAATGAGATTTTGCGGAAGATAAGAAGTAGAAGCATTCTCTACCGTACAATATACAATGAATAGACCTAAAACTTAGAGACACTACTCAACCGTGACCCAAACAATCAATAACATACTTCATCATTTCCAACTTAAAATTCTCCCATAACGCATCTAACCACAAGAGTTTACTTCCATGTTGAAGCCTAACCCGGCATTGAAAGGATGCTAACTTAAACTATGGGGCCCTAAACTCTACATCACATTAAGAAATTACCTCACCTCATCACTATAACCCAACAACCTCAAGTCTTAATTCAAGGAGTAATAACCACATGGCTCATTGGTTTGTGTTTTCATCAATCACAGCATTTACGTTTATTATTACTATACCCACATACTGGCTCTTTCCACTAAGACCAGCAAATTCAATCACTCCCACAAAGATTTTCACCATATATCTCCTTCCTAACTATTTCTCATAATGAAAGTTCATCTACTTCTTTTACCCCTTCACTTATAACCTTATCTAAAGATATCACATCAAAATTTTCACATTCAAGAACATCTACTCAATCTTCCCAAAGCATTACTATACTCTCACAACCACCATCATACTAACAAACGGAGGGTTATTGAGGGACCTGAGCATAAATGTCATAAATGGTAGTAACACTATCAAAATATAACTTATAATTATTACACTACTCAAGGAGGGACATGCCGTGAAGATGCAACACAATAGACACGAATTACTTTATATACCAAGTGCCTGGATCATGAGTAGAGAGTTGTTCGGCATAAACACAACACAGCATGAGTTGTTACGACATACCCAAGTGAAAAACATAAGTGCACATATCACGAGTCCTATAAAATAAGTTTGGAATTTATGAAGTCAATGGTTGAGACAAGGATTAAAACATGAAGCTATCGTTTCTCATTTCAGAGGTGAGATCATCAGGAGTTTGCATGAACCTTATCACTTTTTCCAGTCTAAATGTAAAATAAGTCGGTAGCATATAGAAAGCATGGTTTTCTTAAAACTAAGCACTATGTGAGACATGGATTTTATGCGTCATGAGCAATATAGCATAGAATTTGAATACAAAAGACATTGGTAAAATGACCTCTTATATTAGAGTAAAAGGAGTTTGCTTGAATTTGGATAGATTTATCATGACTCTTTCCTGCAACTTGCCACACTAAGAAAATTTGGAAACTACCTTAATTCACCATCTCCCCCTTAGATCAAAGTCACAATCCTAGACTTACAGACATATCCCCTCATTAAATTTATAACCACAACTCTCAATAAAATGGGGGTCAGTATACACATGTACACAACTCCCCTCAATAATTATTATAAAAACACACAAATTTCTTTCTAGGACCTCCCCTTTAGGGACACTAATCCTAACTTTCTCCAACCCTCAAAGTCATCGACTTGTGACTAACATTATCGTGGGCATGGACAGCCATGCTTCAAAACACTTAACACTCCATCTTAAAATCCTTAGAAAACTAACATTACACCTCTAATCACATAACTCACCTTTTAACAAAATTTGTAAAACAATACCGAAGGTGCATATTGTCTACCTATATTTCCTAAAGTTCAACTTTAATGAACACTATACAACAACTCCCCAGACTTCTCCATACTACAAAATCCAAGAACACAAACTAGGTATGCAAAATACTTATACACATAAAACTTTATCCAACAACATGCTACCTGGGGGTTCAACTTTTCCTTATATACCTATGCCCTTATCCGCTTAATGACTCAACCACAATTTGTCCTTTTTTTAACACTAGTTCTAATGTACATAAAAATCACATTTATCCACTCCTTTTTCTACAGGTTGCCAACCTAAGCTATTTCACACCTCATATGAAACCTATTAATTTATTACTACAAGAAATGTATCATTAATCTTAAGCTACTATTCTCACCACCACAATCCACATCTAACATTCAAGCCTATTGTTTAATAGCACCAATCATAAGAAGTATGCCACATACTATACCAATCAGTCGAATTAAAATATTAACCTCAGTATTTTATTTCACTTAACTATGACCTAGAAGTTCATCCTCTCCACGACATTACAACAACAACTCAAAATCTACTACACACCTTCTCACTTGAAGTACTAGTTTACAATTACTAAAGAAAAGAAAGTCAAGAGGGGTAAAGTCACATAATAAGGATAATCGATCTTAACCTTATATTATAACCCATCACAATCTTACCAACATATTTTACTTCCTCACATCATATTTACTTACCCAAGCATACTTTCAGAATACCTTCAAATTCCATTTACACAAATAAGTCTCTACCCAAAACTTATTGACTAGTCTAACCCTTTCTATTATAGCCTATAAATAATTTCTAAAACTACCAAAACCATCCATTTTGAGGTCCTTTCTTATTGTGAGTGAATAATGATCATAGCCAGTCGCTTCCTTCATAGATTACCATATAATCTACAAATATTGCTACCTCATTAGCCTATCACTATAAAATGGTAACTCATCCCCCAATCAATGTTTATACAACTAAAAGTGTCTTATCAATGCAAAATTCATCCTTACTCTGACTTGTAAAATTATTTCTCTATATAACTAACTACTAGACCTTGTTACAGCTCATAGGTTATGACACTTTATCACATACTACTACTCAGGTGAGAATAATATTCCATTATTCTGCCACATATCATTAAACTTAAGCATGACATCTGGAATAAGGGTTTTAGATAAGGGACTGGATACACTCCATACCTAAGGCTCAAACCCACGTCTGATGTAGATAGAGGTATAAGCTTAAATAAATACATTTTGAAGCACTTATGGACTCCTCTCAAGTCCTTGTGCAATTTCATAATCTTTTATGACTCAATTAGAAGGGACCACTTCATTTAGACTCTAAGATTCTACACTTGAATCAACTCGACAATGATACATAGTTAATAAAATTAGAGTAAAAAGGAATCTATATAACTTCCAAATGGACAACACAATGGCACAATCTAAAACATAAAGAAAAATGAAACATTCTTAAGTGCCTAGTAGCTTTCTCGTTATAAGTATGGCGCGCTACATACCCATAAATCGGACTCTACTCAACGCGATTTCGCAGACACCCTGGGACCATGAACTGTGTTCTTATATCAAGTTTGTCACGACCCGAGCTGAGGCCCTAGCCGCGATGAGCATCCCAAACCTCAAGTGTTTGAGAGCTCTTCTAACTGGCAATCATATGCATAATTCATGTATTTATAAAGAAGTGTGAAAAACATAATAAAATGAAAATATGGTCAATCTCTTAATCCAACTGAACAATACGAAATTAAATTAACAATATTCAAAAATATATGACACCTGTCTGCGAAATCTCTAACAATATAAAAATGAGCCTTTTAAAATAGGGGAGACTCACCAAATTCAAATCTTGGACACACTAATCTACTGCTTAGGGGGACCCCAGTACTGGGCCTCAGATCCTGAAATAAAGTGGGTCAATATAATTGTACTGGTATGTGAAACAATCTAAAAAAAAATCTTTTATTTCACAACGTAGATGAGAGCATTTTGTAAAACATTACATATAGGACAAGTAAAACACATGGGCATAATTAAGAATTTCAAATGCTTTATTTCAAATCATGACTCAACACCTTGTTATTCTTTTGAGCTAATCGGTACACCCTACAGCCTGTAATTTCATGGGTTATACGAAATGTGTCCTTGACTCGGCAGCCAAGATTCTAATCCAAGTGTGTCGCAAGGAGTGGAGTTTTTATAAGTTGGTATACCCCTTTAAAAGTATACAGTAGATTTAGCCTTACATGACGTCCACATTATCCCCCTTTTTGGGATAATACTCGTATCGAAAACTACGGTTTTCAATGATGAACCCTTACACTCAAATGCCTTCTAGGGATAACAAATTATCTCTATTAATCCCAAGTTTTAGTTCTTCAAAATCATGCTTCATACTTTCAAAATGATCAATACTTATTCTATTAAGGGCACATCATCATAGGGTATCATCATACCCTGACATACAAGTCATTATCATATCAATTTCACAGCCTATCTCATTCAAAAATATGCACATGATCACCTAAGATTTGTAACATCACAAGAAAGTCATCACTTTGAAATCTCAAGAAACCTTATGCAATTATCCTCTTTTAGAAGACTTAAACATGCGGTGGTCATGTTAATTTGTTTAATCACGTGTAATTCTTCTGTTTTAATGTAAGAATATATTTATAGCAAGACAACTCCCCCTCATCATATCATAAAACATGTCAAAAACCATGATTTTAATAAACTTACTTTTAAAACCTTAGTTCATGCATTCAAAATCGCTCACAATACAGATAAACACTATAATTTGTAACAAGAGGGGGAATTCATTGTTCATACTCTCAATTAGACATTCAAAATTATATACGTATATACATAAGGGGTTAAAATCTTGATTACCATAAATAGGGTTCGAAACAATACATATATTTTCATCAAAACAAATTAATAGTATGCTTTGTGAAACAATCTTCAAAATCCTTAATTTACCATATGATTATAAATCATTATATATGAGAATAAATGACAAAATCTATGCCCATGGGGTTTAAGGATAGCCGCACATACCTTATATTCCTTAGATGAGGAATAGAACCTTAATCTTGACACCTTTCTTAGGAAATTTTGAATTGAAAGGCCTGAATTCCTTGGATTCTTGGAGAAAAGGATTTTGGAATTCGTTCTTCGAGAAAAGGATTTTGGAATTTGTTCTTGGAGAAAGGAGGGTTTTTGCTAAGTTGATGTTGCAGAAGATGGGAAAATATTGCCCTTTTGAGTGATATAAATCATTCTTTGGACGTTTGGAGTTGAGGAGAAAGGACCAAAGTGCTTCTTGACCCCTAGGAGTTAAAAACAGCACGGGAATGGACCAGGCGGTGTGCCCTTAGTCTGTGGGAGTAGATCCTACGACAGCCACTCCAATCCGGTGCTCTAAGCCTCGTGGCATGGGCTTATCGCGCACCCTCACTGCCTCTCACAAAAATGGCTATAACTTTTTGCTTGGGTATCGTATTAAGGAAAAATTGGTATCGTTGAAAGCACTTCTCACACTAGGATAAAGATCATGATACATGAATTAAAATATGAATTATGGGATTATAGTTTGCATACGTAGGAACAACGGTTTGATTTCTAGCTCAAAAATGCGGGGTGTTACACATACCATACTATGTCCACCCCTACTCATAAATCATAATGCCAATATATTAATCAGATGGACACCAAGTGACATGGAGCCTCACCAAAACACCATATTTTAACCCTTCCATTCATTCACTTCATCTTTCGCTACAAGTACACCCTCTTCTCTCCACCTTTATTGCCACCACACACCTCAAATTCTTTGAAGTTGAAAACAAAGAGAAAGAAAAGGCAAAACTTTGAAGTGATTTTTATTCCCTTAAATAAATTAATCAATAGTTATTAGTTTAGTAACCAGTATATAATACTTAACAACATAAATGAAAAATATAGTAATCTTCTTTAATTTATGTTGCATTAGACTTCTAGAGAACATCTAAGCCAATGATTGTTACGAGAGAGCTGCAGTTCACAACTGTATTAGACTTGTAGAGAACATCTATGACAACGATTGTTACCAGAGAGCCATAATTCACAACAATTAAAATATGTACTGAAGAGTTTCACTTTGAATGAATTCATGGGGGCAGTATTAGTGGAGAGGGGGTGAAGTAGGTACTGGTGGTGGAAGAAGAAAGAGATGGAAAGGGGTAAAGGGTGTTGGTTAAGCGGTACGCAATATGGCATCCACCTCATCAATATGTCATAGCTGTGTAAGATTGGTTATCCATCAGACATTTTATGAAAAAGTGAATTAGATTCATCCCAACTCCCAAGTATATGAATTTACCTAGTTCATGTATTAGGATATCAATGCTAAAATACATGTATGTACTAGAATAGGTACATGTTATAAAAATAGGAATAAATACCTAGGAATGACAAGTCAAAATGTTATGAACTCTGTCATGGGCTTTGGACTTAGGCCTAAGGTGAAGTTACAACCCACCAAAAGAGTGGATTTCATTTAGGATTAATGTTAAGCAAATACGTTAAATGGGAGAAGATAGCTACGAAAGAGATTATGAAAATTATGTTGAAGCTCCAGCTTAGTCCATACTCTCTCATCTCCCCTTCAATGGTCAATTATCTCTTTTCCTTCTAGTTACCTTCTTCCTCTATTACTCATAGATTTTCTATTAGTGTTTGTCCATTATTACCTTGTCGATCAAATTCTTATTTGTATTCGGATTTGGAAGTATAATATATATGTTAGAGTTGTGGTGTGAAATTGAGGTTGTTACATTGGTGCTTTCATCGACCGTACCTCTATTGCTGTGATGGTCCTCGATAAATTTTGTGGCGTCAATCCAAAAAGATGGATTCGTCATGCCAAGCAGTATTTTGCCTACCTCGGCTTTCCCAAGAAGGACCGGCTACCTCTTGCTCCCTTTTATCTTGATGTTGCTACTTATGATTGATTTTAATGGTTGTATCGCAACAAGCAATATTTTGATTAGAAGTATTTCACCAAGAAGTTGAGAGTCCATTTTTGAAATGGCTCTAACACGATGCATAACCACGTCGATATTGCCTTTAATTTGCTGTAAAAGTTAGACGAGGGTTACTTTTCTATACTCAGTAAACTTGACAATCTGCACTATGCACTATCTGCTTGCTCTCAGCCAGCCATTACAAATATCAAGTTTTCAGATGTGAACTTGTTTTGCAAAGATGAGAAGGATTCCGACTTGTCTAAGCCAGCTGAATATTCTCTCTTCTCTACAAATCTAGGTAAGGCAATTAATGAGCCAATTAAGGGATTTTCAGCAACACATGAGGGGCAGGTGTTTGATGATTTGTCTCAACGAATTGAGCATATATTTCCAAAGTTATCCCTTACGGATGATAATTTCGGGAATATGGATCGGGTTCTCAACAAAAATCGAGAGTCAAAGATTGAATATTATGAAAAATTAGGTTTTAATATTGGAACCTGTGAAATTTCTTTGGTTATTGAGGATGAAAAAGGTAATGTCACAACATACCAAGATAAAGAAAACTCCAATGCTTATTTGGGTCTGGTATTTGCTAATTTTTATTATAGACCTGAGTACTCTTTGATTACACATGAAGTGTTTGAAAAACTATGGAAAAGAATTGATCTCTTAAATTTGGTTAGTATCTTGATGCCTGATCATATATCCATACACGTTCCCTTTGATCCTGGTAAGTCTATCCCTCCACCTATTTTGTTGAAGTGTGGGCTTCAGTAATTTGGTATACTTCGTAGATATGCAGGAAATCCACTAAATTTGGAAACAAAAGTTGTAAACATATGGAAGATAGACTATATAGATAGTGTGTTTGAACAAATTGCTTATCCAACCCCTGGTATATTAAATATCTTTACTAGCTACTTGTCTTAGGATGAAATGGGATAGAATATTGGTTCTTTCTCTGTTATGCTTTATTGTTTTGCCCAAAAATATCTAGTTGCGCAATACTTTAATGGTGCAACTTTACTAGATGGTTCAGCTGTCCATTTGAACCAACTTGGCCTGAGAAGGTTCCAGTAGATGCTTGAACTGTCCTTAGTTGGATTAGAGTTTCCATTTGATCCATGCTCTAATTTACTTACTATATTTCTTAGAGTTATAAGAAATTCAGTATATTGTGTTGCTTTGGGCGATTTGTATCATGATAAGTTAATTATGTCAACCTTGTGAAATTCTTGCAATTGGGTTGATACTGGATAAGAGCGTAATCTTCATGGTATCTCGTTGTATAAATCGAGAGAGCTTGGTAGTGAGGAGAAAATAGAGAGGGTGTTCGAGGAATTTGCTACACGATACTTAGAACACATGTAAAATATTCTGGTCAACAAAGATGATGTGTTCTTGTTTGCTATGTTTGGAGTAGTTTATACATCAAGGAGAACTTCATCATATCTTGTTTTTTATCCTGGTCCGTCTCTTGATTATGATATTTCTGTGATATTTTCGGGTCATTTAATGGATCCAATCTCTATTGTCTTTGATAATGTGATGAAGTATGACATTTGGAGAACATGTACAAATAAATTTGTGTTGATGCAAAAATCGCAGTGGCGTATAGTTTTAATGATGTGAAAGAGCTCATTCGGTTACTGGGATTGTCAGAGCATAATCTGAGGTTGTGGGGTGAAAGAGCTCATTTTCTATCAACTTTTGTTTGTCCTTTTGAACTCAGTGGAGAGCACGTTGTAGCTCCTTTTTCTTTCTACAATCACTGTAAACAAAATTTGAAGGTAGTTTTTAAAAATATGGAAGAGAAGAACAGTCTAGCCACATTAGGAAAAATAATAGGTTCCTATATTTGCGGCGTATCATCTGCTATACCTCTAAATTACAGGGCATTTCTTCGTTGATTCACTATGTTGAAAATATTAAGAAACTCATTGCTTTGGTCAAATGACATCTACATGGCTTCTGGAGGTTTGTGTCCAGGAGACGTTAAAAGCAGGAGTGGGGATATTTTGGAGTTTAAGCTGACTATATTTTGTAGAGCTCTAAGAGTTTCTGATAGAATATGCACAAGCGTTGTGAATGTTGCATATGGAGGTTCATCGAAGAAGTTTCTTTAGCACAATACATGTAACTACAAGTTATGAAAATAGAGAAAGACCCTAGGCAATGTGCAATAACTTTTCAGTGGGGCATTCTTGTTTTTGACAATGACAAACCGTTAATTTCTGGATTCATTCATGTTATGCTTTCAGCATATGCTCCTCTACTTATGCATGTTAATGAATTTCTCAAGCGGGAACTGAGGAGTCATATGGTTATTGCACCTGGTGAGCATCAAATCTAGCTATGCTCCATCAAACTTTGGTCAAAATTTAACTTACTTTTTGCTGGATTTTTTATCTTGAACCTTGAGTACAAGTTTCTTATTGAGGATGGGGGTATTGTTATGAATTCTGTCATGGGCTTTGGACTTGGGCCTGAGGTGAAGTTACAGCCCAACAAAAGAGTGGATTTCATTTGGGATCCGGGTTAAGCGAACACGTTAAATGAGAGCAATTACCTATGAAAGATATTATGCAAATTATGTTGAAGTTTCGACTTAGTCTATTCTCTCATCTCCCCTCCAATGGTGTATTATCTCATCTCCTTCTAGTTACCGTCTTCCTCTGTTACTCGTAGATTTTTCATTAATGTTTGTCCATTGTTACTTTTTCGCTCAAATTCTTATTTGTATTAGGATTTGGATTTATAATATATATATATATATATATATATATATATATATATATTAGAGTTGTGGTGTGAAATTGAGGTTGTTACACAAAATACAAGTTAAGTGGGTGAAAAAATATATTTCCCACTTGTTAGAGAATAATTGATTATGTAAGCAAGTAGAGTGATGTAAAGAACTATTTTCTCAGCTTGTTTTTAAAAAAGAACTTGAGTGATTCAGAGTGTTTCTTCTTCAATAATTTTCCAACAAGACAGTCCTAATGGAGAAAGGCATAATTGAGCCAGTTGAATGAATATAACAGGGGCTAAAATTAATCCTATCTACATAGTAAAAGAACGAATTTGACCTTTATCCCTATAAACAAATCAAGCTCGTAAACTATGTCTCAAGAAGATGAAAGAAAAAAGAACATGAAACCACAAGGGAAGGAGAGGGTGCAAGGTGCAAAATTGAGGTGTTGGTGAGGTTGCATATAATATGGTGTTACCTCGCCACTTGAGTACCGGTAAAGATATCTTGTGCGAAAAATACAACTGAGGTTAACATTAATCCCTTTTCACATAGTAAAAGGACTAATTTAACTTTTTACCCAATAAAGAAAATGAAACCACAAGTACTCAAGTAGCGGGGAAGCGGTAAAATTAGGGTGTTGGTGGGGTGGCAAGTGATGTGTGGTGTATACACCTTTCCACTTGAGTACTACTAGGGTATTTTTGTGCGAAAAATATAATAAAGGATTGAATTAATATTTTCACATAAAACGTGCAAAATATTCATCTCAAGAAATTGAAAGAGGAAAAACTCGAAGCAAATGAGACCATAAGAGGAGGGGAGGGTGCAAAATGAGGGTGTCAGTGAGGTGGCAATTAATGTGGTGTTGACCTCTAAACTTAAGTACCTGTAAGGATATCTTATACGGAAAATAACTGAGGATAACGTTAATCCTTTTTCACATAGTAAAAGGACAAATTTGACCTTTTACCCAATGAAGCAAATAAAATCATAAGTAGAGTGGAGGAGGTAAAAGGAAGGTGTTGGTGAGGTAGAAGGTAATGTGGTGTCCTCCCGATCTCCACTTGAGTACCACTGAGGGTATTTTTGTTCGAAAGTACAATTAACGAAGGATTGAATTAACCTTTTTCGCACAATAAAAGGACACATTTGAATTTTTATCCAATGAAGCAAATAAAACCACAAGCAGAGTGGAGAAGGTAAAGTGAGTGTATTGGTGAGGTGGGAAGTAATGTGGTGTCCAACTGACCCCCACTTGACTACCACTGAGGGTATTTTTGTGCGAAAAGTACAACGCAGATTGAATTAATCCTTTTTGCACAGTAAAAGAACACGTTTGACCTTTTTTCAAATAAACAAACAAAGTCGACAAACCATTCATCTCAAGCAACTTAAAGAGGAAACTCGAAGCAACTGATACCACAAGAGGAGGGGAGGGGGTAAAATGAGGGTGTTGTTGAGGCGGCAAGTAATGTGGTGTCCACCTCTCCACTTGATTACCACTAAGGGTAATTTTTTTGCGAAAAATATAATGAAGGTCAGAAATTAATCTTTTTCTCAGAATAAAAGGACATATTTATCCTTTTTCCCAATAAATAAACAAAATCTGCAAAACATTCATCTCAAGAAACTGAAAGAAAGGAATAACACAGAGCAAATAATACCCCAAAGCTTGATATACTTTGATAACTATAATAAAGCATAAGGCATACAATAGAGTTTGCCAAATGCCCTTACAAGCTTTGAATGACTAGAAAGTCACATACACTTTGATAACTATAATAAAGCATAAGGCAGACAATAGAGTTTGCCAGATCCTCTGGCTCAAAGTTTTGAAATACTAGTCACATAACATAAAGAAAATAAACCCCTATTTTTCTATATAATATTTTTTCCTATTTGGAATATTGCCACAAGAAGTCATTTCACGAACCTCTTAGCCTAAAACTAAAATAAACTTTGTAGTAAAAGGATCCAAGGTGCGCTGTTGACTTCCCCTTATTCCTATCCATCTTTTCTATATCTGCAAATAACCAAAAAATTACAAAATATAACACTCGTTATGATATTTAATTTATACATACTGACAATGTAAAGTAATTCTACGCTGTTAATACAATTTAAATGTTACGACCAGTACTTAAGTGTCATTATCTTTTTCAACGACATGTGAAGTTCTTTCCTACTGTCAGAGAGTATATGTATGTATACAAGATAAAACTCAGTAAAGGATATTACGTCCTTTGTTCTTTTTAATGTGATACCTTTTCTAAATTAAAAAAAAAAAAAGAATAAGTTGTTTCTATACTTGAAAACTCTTTAATTTTAAAATTTCTCATTTTCTAGCATTAATGATATGGCCTTATATAACCATTAGAAATGTCATGGTTATAAAGGTATATTTGGGATTTATTTAAAAAAAATCTGAAACTCTACGCCTGAAAAACATTGTTACATAAAATGAAATTAAGGAGTAATTAAATTGTGTCGAAAACAACTTGTCTAAGACCATCCTAAACGCCAGTCACTTTTCGACCCAATTCTGAAAAATAGTGATGACTATGAAGTTCTAAATTTCACAGGTAAACTTCATCATGAGATTTTACCTGTGGAATTTGAAACTTCATGACAGTGACCAATATTTCAATAACAACGAAGAAATTAGATGTACTTACAACTCAGGACGAACACAGTCAGGCCTCTGGAAAGAGAGAACCCTTGATCCTATCCACTGTGCAAGAAATCAGGTTATTCACAGTAGCAACTGATCCCAATGAAAGCCTAGCAGTTGGAACTGAGTTAACCAGAATCTGGAACGCCACGGTCAAGAGAGAACCACCAGAACCATCATTGTAAGCGCCGCGGCAGTTGCCTGCAGGTGGTCCATCAGGGAGAATGGCGAAACCGGAAGGCAAAAGTGCAACGAAATCAGGATCACCGCCATTCAACACAACGTTCATTGAATTGATATCAATAGGTGCATAGATCACAAAGGAGCCTGTTAGATCTGTGCTGCACTCTTGGAGTATCAGCATGTTGCTTTGGCTTTCGGTTTGCCCCTACAATTTTACAAAAATCGAAACTAAATTCAAAAACGGAATCAGGATTTAAAGCTTATAAATTTCTACAGTTAAGTATTTCTCTATGAGATCGTCATGCTAGATAGAAGTCGTGTAGTCAAGTCTCACCACTATTTATTGTCTAAAATAGTTTTCATGTGAAGGGACGTGTTGAAAATGTAATCAAGTAAATAGAAGTATACTCTTTTTGAAAAATAAAGTACTTTTTTTTAGATAAAATAACCATGCTAGTTTATTTCACATGGTGTCATAGTAGACGAAGATCTTGAATTCAAGTCGCACCGTCAATCCTTATGAAAAAGAATTTTCATATGAAAAGACTTATTAAGGATATCATTAATTAAATAAACATATATCCTTTGCTAAAATTTTTTAAATGAAATAATCACAGAGCATGGAACGCTCGAGTAAAATCATTTTTTATGAAGGAAGAAATAAAGAAAAACTGAAGATTGTAGAAGACTTACATGGACCTTCAATAAAGAGACACAGTTGCCTGTTTCTCTGCCATTAGCAATATGAGCCATTTCTTGAATGGTACCTCCATTCGAGAGAATGTCCCACTGTTATCACATGACAAATAATATATCAGAAATTACTTAAACATATCATACCATTTTAATGAAATCGACTACTTTAACCTATGTTCTTTTGGACATTTTTGAACAGAGGCGATCAGTATATATAACTTAAATTCTTTTTTCTAGAAACACTAATAACATTACCTCGGTACGCCTGCTTTCATCACGGAGGTAATCGAACACCATTTTCGGAGGAACCGGCAGCCAGAAAGAGGTAGCAGCACTTAGGACAACACCAGGTGGTCTGCCAGGATCATCAACACTTTTCCTAGTCATAATTCTAACATTTTCATCAGTGCCACTTCCTGTTGCTAAGGTTGTCCAGTGATTACCAACAGAAGCACTCACTCCAGAACCAAAACTGTTCACCATCCTCTCAGCTAACTTCATCATACTCCGTCTGCTCTCTTGAGTTGATAACACTACATGCACAAGAAGAAAAAGATTACGCAGTTGTGGTCACAACATTAAAGATCATATAGTGTTCCATCTATCTGTCTCAATTGGTGTGACATACTTTGAATCGACAAAAAACTTAGAAAGAAATGTAAACTTTAGAAATTTTCACCAATTATCCCATTTCTGAAATAACTATTTAGTAAATACTTTTTTTTATTTCTCGTACAACTTATGGACCTTTTATACCATGTATGGTTTAAACATCCATTAACTGAAAATCTTATGAAAAAATATGCATGTGTCTAATAAGAGGTTGAGAGAACTATATGAGCAAACATTTGATCTGAACCTAACCTTGTCGGAAAGGGTAATTTACTAAGGGCTTATACAATTTTTAAAAATAGGGACAAACTCTAAGTGGGAGCCTAAAAAGGGAACATTTGCTTAAATCAGCCTACATAATTTGAAATTTATGGTCTAAATACTCCTTAACATTTACATGGCGATAAAACTTTTAAATCTTATGTCTCAATAAATATGTCATAACATGTTAATGGTTATATAAGTTTCTTGCTAAGGGTAAATGAGTATTTTCCAAATCTAAAAATGTATCGATTTTTATGTATCACACAAACTGAAACAAACTAAAATAGAATTACGTACCCATATCAGTAACGCTATTGGTTGGACTATATGTGGCCAAAGCACTAGCAAGACGTTCACACTGCCTATCAAGAGTAGCAACCCAACGCTGTGCACCAAATGCAAGACCAGAGCTCACTAGTGGCTTGTAAATATTGTGCACTAATGTGTCATCAACTTCAACATGTTCAACCCATGTCACCTAGGGAACAAAAAAAAAATATGTTAATAAATAAGAATTATGAGCATAATTAAGAAACTAACAAGGCTACAATTAGAGAAGGAACAATAAGTAATCAATTATAGTATTCCATCCATTTTATTTATTCAAAGGGGTTTGACCAGAACAAAAGTTTAAGAAAATAAGTCTTTAAAATTTGTGAAGAATAATTTTTGTAGCGATAAAATCGCTTATTCTAATAGCATGAAAAATAAAGCTAGCTATGTATATTCCGAGTGTATATAAGTTAAATTCATTTATATAACAATGTATCGCCTTAGGTAAATTTTTACAAATAGCCACTATTTAACCTCCATAATTGTAGAAATAGAGATTATCTTAATTTTTCAAATTTTACACATGAAATTCTGAGATAATATCCAAAAATTTTACCTATAGATATTGAAACCCAAAATGATGACTATTTTCTAAAAACGGGATCGAAAAGTGACCAGTATATGCTATATTGAATTGTATTTTACCTTAGAGCAGCCATTCGGCAACTCTTGAATAAGGCATCCGGAGGGCCTTCTCCGGCACCTAAGCGCTGCGCCAGCCCGGATCTGGTCCAATGAAACGTCCATAACAGCCCATGTTCCATCAGCCCTATGCTTGCAGTACCTAACAAAGTAGCATTCTCTTGTTGGAACTTGTGGTGACGGCACTTGAAATTCAGCGAAAATCTACAAAAACGAACACAAAGAGTTTAACTTTTATACATTGATGTTAATAATATAAAAGAATGTTTCTGACAATTGGTGAAGCACAATGCAGTAATTTAAAAAGAATTTTATACTGCATATCCGTTCATCAAAAAATATAGTCGGTACATTAAAAAACTTCTGTGTATCAACATACAATATTTGTATATACATAATACTATAAGCATTTGTTTTTGTATATTTAGCTAGAAATGTAATTATTTTTTCCCGATTGATCAAATATGTAACTTGGTCTAATCTAAATGCAACAAGTACCCCCTCAATTTCAATATTTCACGTGAACCTATTTGATTATTGATTCAAAGTTTCAAAAAAAAAAAACTTGAAACTTTATTGTACCTTTTAATCTTAAAACTTTTTTCCCTCAACTTATAGTCTTAAACAAGACATAACATTCGTGTTCTATAAGATTTTTGAAACTTATATCATAAAACATGCCATAATATTTGAGAGGAATTATTCTTTTTTAAGTGTACTATAAACAAGATAATGAAGTTCATATAAATATATCATATTGGTAAATAGTTTGATGAATAAAAGAAAATGTAAGTATATATTTATTACCACTTGCATAGCCCCATTGTAGTTTCCACCGACTGCAGTTGATAGAACATCAATAGTTGATGCCCTTGAAACAATATTAGCGAACAGACTAGACCAATGATTCTGGAAATCACAAAAGAAACATAAGAATTATTTACGCTATCATTATATATAACTTAAATCCAACTATAATTAAACATGATTTAAAAAAAAAACTTACCGCCTCCATGAGGATCTCAACAAGGTTGATAGGGTTCATTATGACAATAGCAGTGTCCCTAGAAGCCTCGGTATTAAATCCAATAGGTCTAGGTCCAATACCCCTTGGAAAAAACCTAAAGTATTCTTCTTCATTCAACAAACTTGTTCCATTGTCAATATTGCTAGAGAACCATAGTGGTTCCTTCATATGTGCCATTTGAACAAACTCTTCCATGGCAACAAGAGCAAGTTCAATGATAAATTGCTTTTCAACTTCAGTTGGTGCAATCATTGAACTCATTATACTAATATCTTGATGATCAACAATATCAACCTCATTGTTGTTGTTGAATGCCTCTCCCCCATCGACAACGCTTTGTGGCGTTGAATATGGAGGAAGAACTCCAAAATCAGCAGGAGTAGGAGAGTTGTAACCATTGTGGTTGTTTTGAAATGTAGTGTTTTGAAATAGAGATCTTCCAACATATCTGCCAGCTTCACTTGTGATGCGTACAATCTATGTATTAAAAAGAAAAAAAGAGGGTGAAAATGGTGTGGAACAAAGGAAACATAAAATTATATTGTATTAGTTGCAACCATCATGTGACAAACAAATTTACCTTATTATACTATACGTGTATTTAAATTGGTGGTAGCATGTAATTTGTCTTACTTTTTATGGGTGATTACTTATAGTTATCTTTTAGATGATTCATAATGTATTAGTATATAGAAGTTAAACTCGTATAATGTTTTTAAAAACTACCATATCATCTTAAAGGC
This sequence comes from Capsicum annuum, assembly GCF_002878395.1. Classification (NCBI taxonomy): domain Eukaryota; kingdom Viridiplantae; phylum Streptophyta; class Magnoliopsida; order Solanales; family Solanaceae; genus Capsicum; species Capsicum annuum. The sequence continues at coordinate 200,810,879 of NC_061119.1, read as the reverse complement.
AAGTAAATATACTTGACTATATCCATCTTACACGACTCAAATATCCTCAAAGTTATTTATAAGAAAAAAACAAAATTTTAAAGCAATTTTAGATTAAATAAAAAAAATGGAAATATAATAAGAAAATGATTAAGAAATTATATTTTGGAGATTACCAAAGATAGTAAGGATAAATCATAAAAGATTTGATCAAACCAAAAATACTCATATATAAGTTGTGAAAACATAAGTCGGAATAATAAACTTATGACTACTAATTTGATGTCTGTAGTATTTTATCAAACATATAATTAATAAGTCGAATAACTCTATACTTATATAAGTTGTGAAAACATAAGTTGGGATTGACGAACTTATCACGACTAAATTTGATCATGTTTAGTATTTATCAAACACATACCTAACAAGTCAAAAGATTCTTATAAACTAGTTTGATCAGCTTAAATTACGTAGATTCAATAACTAATACTAATATTATTCTTGTAAAAGGTAATTGAATCCACAGACAAATGACCACAAGCTCGGGGCTCGATCAGACATACCTCTTCTCTGAGTCGAGCATTTTCCAACCTCAATTGGCGTTCATCAAAAGACATTTCATTAATAAGGACACGTTGGGGTTGGCCAACACCACAATTAGGGCAAGATACATTCCCTAAAGCTTCTCTGTAACGCATCACTTCAGACTTAAACTTCTCATTTTCAGCTCTTAGATGTGTGTTCTCGTGCCTCTCATGTTGATTCTTTCATCAAAAAAAAAAAGAATTAGCTCAACATATAGGGGCGAAGTCAGGGTATCGTAAGGGGTTTCCATTAAAAAACTACACGACATATAAGGTCAACATTGTTTTTTTATGCATATATAGCAGATGTCTCTCTTGTTCTTTTTGTGTGTTTACTACTTTAATTATATTCTAAACCTCCTCAGTAAAAATCTTGGTTCTACCACTATGTGTGTGTGAATGTGCATAATCTTATATAATTAATGTATAATTTATGTATATCGTTGATTGACTAACTGTATAAAGGCGCCAAAGGTAAGAAAATTACATAATTAGCCATGTTTAACTTGTTCATACTCATATTGATACTCTGTAGATGTAGGATTTAACATATGAGTTCGGAAAAATCAGTTGTTATGGCTCAAGTTATACATATGTTTTATGAAATTCAGTAAATATATTTAGACAATAAATTAACATGTTAATATTTATGTGGCTATAAAAACATATGTCATCAAGAATAACATAGACCAATTTATATGAAATTGTTTTTAATAAAGAAATGCGTCATATTTTAATTTTTTTAAAAACTGATTAAAAAAAAAAATTGTGACATAATATATTACAAATGTAGTATACCTTCATCTGAGTCCTCTTGTTTTGAAACCAAAATTTGATCTGCAAAGGATCCAACCCTAACACTCGACTCAGCTCCTTCCTTTGCTTGTCATCTGGGTGTGGGCAATCCTTAAAGTACCTAAACAAAAAAAATCAAATCGAATAAATAAATAAAAATATATCGATTTATATTGTCAGTGTATATAATATAATTAAGCTGGATAATTAAGGCTTACGCTTCAAGTTCCTGAATCTGATGCTGAGTGTGACGATGGTAGCGCTTTCGCTTCCTACTATTATTGGCATCTTCGTCTTGTTCAGCATGATCAGCATCGCCACCAGAGTTGCCAGATTTGGTTCCAATGTCTTGAGGCACATCACTTTCTGATGTGTTATTTGATATGTCCAGTGAATGAACTTGAACATCAATCATGTTACTTGGCTGTAATAACACAAATTAAATTAGTAAATAATTAAGCTAAAATTAAAATTCATTTGATCTTTGTGGAAAGGAAGTGAAGAAAGAATACTATGAAGTATATTAAAAAAAATAGACAAGAAGACCAAGGGAAAGGGACATTTGTGTTTCTCTTTGAAAAAGTTTTGTCTTATTTAATTAGTTTGACTTAGTATTAAAAAAGGCAATGTTGAAAATGTCTGGAATTTAGTCAACTGTTTGTTGACCAGTACTAAAATAAAATAAATAATAATTAAAATAAAATAAAATGAGAAAAGACCTTGACTCGGTTTACAAGTTTCGAGAAGGATTTTTCACTCGAAAATATGAAAACTATTATCTTAATCAATACGAAAATTAATCATAAAGGAATTAAAGACATATCATCAAAATTGGTTTTCTTTTTCGAACCTTTTAAAAAGGGTTAACATTATTTCAGACATATCATCAAAAATAATTTTCTTTTTCCAACCTTTTAAAAAGGGTTCAACATTATTTCCTCTCTTCATAGGTGCTTCTTTCGTTTCAATTTATATGAATTTATTTGACTGATTAAGAAGTTTTAAAAAAATTAATTAATCAAGCTTTAACATAACATAACATTTTATGTAGCTATACTATGTAAGAACATTAAAAATTGTTATATTTAAGCATATCATAACATACATATTCGATTTTTGCTAAGGGAAAAATGATAGATTTAAGTGAAATTGTTTTTAAATTTTAAAAACTAATACTCTTTTTGAAAGAAATCAAAAATTAATAATTTACACTATCGATGTATATAAGCTTTTACCTGACCAACCGGAAATCCAGTATCAGTTCCATCACTTCCGACCAACGACGGCATCATTCTTGCCGGACCGGAGTTTCTGGCCGGCATTCCCTACTCTCCAAATCCTGAAAAATTAATTTAATCAAAAAATTGTCACACACAAAAGAAAATGTCAAAGTGTTTTTTGTTTTTAATAAAATAAAGTGCTATATATAATAATAATAATAATAATTAAAAAAAAAAAAAGAATAAAGAGGAAACGTAAAACGAATACATGTTTTTTAATTTTTAATCAATTGTAATTCGAGACTGTGTAAGCCACACTATTTGAGATGTGGTCCTTTTCTTGACCTTGTGCAAAATGGAGAACAAGATTTGACTACGTTTTATTCCCATTGAAATTAATGTAGATGTCTTTGTAGGAGTATTTAAAAGACATCTACATGTATATAGGAAAGGTATATCAAAATTTAAGCAAAAAAAAAAAAAAGTATATCAAATTATTGACTCCAAAAAAATATTGAAAAATCCAACACATATATAGGTAGGGATCCTTGTCTAACCCCAGATCATTGATCAGGTGTTTCTTGATTGAGAAAACTAATGTATATAGATTATTGACTCAACCTTAAAAACCCTAGGTGAAATAGAAAAACCCATTGAAATGTTACAAGAAAAAGGATTTGTTCGAGCCATATATGTGTGTGTATATATATATATGTGTGTGTCAGCGTGTGTAAATTAATTAAAACAAGCATGATGATATATAGGAAAACTGGATTAAATGCATCTACAACAACATCAACAACTGCACTTCAGTGCCCAAAGAGTTGGGGTCGGCTGAATAAATGCATCTAAAAGGAGAAAAATAAATGAAAGAATGACTTTGTTGGGTATATATATATACTCTAGTGAAAGGAACTTACTTGCTATGAACTAGAGGAGAGGTTTTTGAGATCTAACAAGTAGGAGATACTACTAGTGTTGTGTGTGGATAGTGAATAGGAGAGGGCTCTATTTATAGTGAAATAAGTTTGACCATTTATGAGAGAGATGAGGTTTTCCCTCATGTGTAGATTGAGTGTGAGATTTAGAGAATAGGAGGAGAAAGCTATGGAGAAAGAAAAATGAGGAAAGGTGGAGTTATTGCAAGGTCAAGTAGAGAGGGTGAATTGCATTAAATGTAGCTTAGGAAGATGTTATTATTGCAATACATGAGGGTGTGTGGTGGTTGGTCGGGTAGGGGTGGGGTTGGGGTGGGGTGGGGCAGGGTGGGGGTCAAGAAAGAGTGATGAAATAGTGTACATGTGTAGAGCTGAGGCAGAGTCAGGATTCGAAGTTTATGATTGAATTTAAAATTTGAATCGAATTTTTATGTTATTGGATTCTAAATTAATAATGTGACCATAATTTCAAATATTTAATCTTTTTATTAAGGTATCATAGATTATTTATTTTAAATTGTTGCCTCTTTTAAAAGAAAAAAAAAAAAAAAGGTATGTTGGTTATTTATCTTAATTCATAGAGATAATTTATCAAGATTATAGTGTGAAAGAATTTAAACATGCCCGTGTAAATCGCATGGAAGAGCTTAAATAAGCATGTTAAATCCGGTTTTTGTAATCCTTTCATATAATTGTTGTTCAAGTAAAGTAGTGAAAACTGCGTTGTACATAATTAAAAATATTTAATCTTTTTAAGGTATGTTGGTTATTTATTTTAATTTGTAGAAATAATCTATCTAGATTTATAGTATGAAAAAAATTGAACATGCCCATGCAAGTCGACTAGAAAAGATTAAAATCAAACAATTGCAAATGTTTAATCTTTTCTAAGGTGTGTTGATTATTTATTTTAATTCGCAGAGATAATTGAACAAGATTTATGGTGTGAAAGAATTTGAACATTACCATATAAATTGCATGGAAGAGCTTAAACAAGCATGTTAAATCCGATTTTAATTCCATCAACCGCATCAAAATAGTTGGAGTAGCCCGATACACGTGTTATCTCGCACGTGCAATCTTATTTTGTATTGACTATGCACGTATTATCAGTCACGTCAAAAAAGTGAAATGACCCGATACACGTGTTATCTCGCACGTGTAATCTTATTTTGTGTTAACTACGCAAGTATTATCAGTTGTGTCAAAAAATTAAAATAACCCAATACACTTGTTATCTCGCATGTATAAACCGATTGCTTTTGAGTTGACCAATAACCTTTAGAACAATCTTGTGAGTGTAAAATCAAAATATACATTCCTTTAGGAGGTCTATTACAAAGTCGAATGGAACAATTTTATGTAACTCATATTAAAATTATAAAATCGTATTAGATAAATAAATTGATATTTATAGACATTAGGCATTATTAATTATAGGATCAGCAATATAGAGACTGCCATTGATGCAACTCCATCATAACCTATGATTAATAAATATCTTCTTTAATTTCTTCGAAAGTCAGTTAATTATAAGATATTTTAGCATTTAACAAAGAAGAGAGACAATTGAAGAGTAATTTCCATGGATTGTGATCCATGTTTTCACAATTACCTATAAATATCACTTTTGTGTCTTTTAGGATAAGAATATCACTCAATTATCCCTATTTTCTTCAAAAAATACTTGACACTTCAAAAATATTTCTTCTCTCCTAGTTTGCATGACATGTTATTAAAATTTCTTTTTTATATATAAGATATAAGAAATAGATTTATTTAACTTATTAAACTTATTTAACTAAAATTTGATCTTATTTATTTTTTAAAAAACAAATAAACATGATATATTTATTATCGAAGAACAATTTTATTATATACTTTAAATTTTATATTTATTTTGTCTTTCTTACAAAAATAAAAAAATAAATTGTATTTATTCTTTATTCAATATGAGAAAAATTATGTCACATGATAAAAATGTTAGATAATCACACAACTTAAAGAAAAATAATTCCTCTGGTAATGCAATGCACATTACTCATCAATGAAGTAGTTTATGTGTCCAAGTTTATACATAAAACTAAAGAAATAAATTATTTTATTTGGTACTTTTCAAAATTTTTAAAATTTATTTATTTCATCACTTAATAATATTTTTAAAAATCAATATATCTATATAAATTGGTACTATTTAATGTTTTTTTTGTTATTCATTTCATATACTGAAAATTCTTAAAATGTAAAAGAAATGAAAATGATGGCTTTCATATTTTCATATACGTATTAAATGTACTATTTTTGAAGAAATGAATAATTATTTAGTCATGAAACAAATAATTTTTTAAAAAAAAAACATTAACAAAATGATCTAATACTACAAATGAATCGTTGAAATAGTACCCAACCAAATATCGCTTGCTTTTTGTGAGTTTAGTATGAGGAAAGGATATAAATTGGTGTTTAATTATATAATAAGATAAAATATGGTATAATATAAACAAAAAATAAAATGAAAAAATGAAATTAAAAATAATAAATTTCTATTTTTTAAAGTTTGTTGTCTATGTTAACTTTGCGGATTTACTTGATTTGTTTATGAAATTTACTTGGGAAAAATCCGCAAGAAGAATTCATATTTTATTATCTTTTTATCAAAAAGGTCTTGCTTAAAATTTCATAGGTGATCTACATACGAATTAAAATTTTCAGGTGATAATTACCTTTAAGATTTTTCTATTGAATTTCGTTTGACAAAAAAAATTCTAAGATTTTCTCCTTCAAATGTTGTTTTATGGAAAAATTTGTAGGTTTTCCATCGAATTAGTTTGGTTGAAACACTTGTAGAGAATTAGATTACCGGTAAATTCTCTTGCAATTTTTTTTAAAAATAAAATATTACGTAATTTAGATTTTTCTTGCAGTTTATAAGACGTGAGTTTGAATAAATGAACTTGAAGAATTAAATAGGTTTATAATTAAGAAAATAAAAGATTTTAACAACATGGCATGTCAAGTAGGATAGAATAAGGTTTTAGAGTGTTAAATATTTTTTGAGGAAAATAGAAATAGTTGGGTGATATTCTTGTCCTAAAAAAAAACAAAAATGATATTTATATGCAATTGTGAAAACATAAGTGACTATCCATGGAAATTACTCGACAACTGAATTAGAAGCTTTAATTACAAAATTAATAATTACTCCTCAAATTATATGCAATGATTTTTAAAAATAGTTGTCACAAATCACTCTCTTCGACTTATTTTATTTATCGTTTTCTTTAAAAATAGATAATAAAAATTAACTGACATTTTATAAGACCAAATTAATTATAATTGAGTACATTCTTTCCGTTTTGCGCTTAGTGATTATTATTCTTGAAAGTACTAATAAACATTGACTATTAGCATAAAAAATTTAGGTGAAGTGTACATACACATATTTTAATGTTGTGATTGTTTAAATTAGCTCTCTTTTTTTATTTATTGATGAGTTATTAAATAAAAAATATTTATTAAGAATATATTAATATTTTAAATATCCAATATACTCAATGTAATCCCGTCCCATAAAATGGAATTTGAATAGAATAGAGTGTATGCAATTTTTATCCTGCATCATCTAAATACTTAAAAATAATAAATAAGTGTATGATAGTAGTTTCTTAAAGGCTTGCAACCAAAAATGTGATGAGTATGGTGGTCCGAGTCCATATTTATTTTTTAAAAGTTCAAAATAAACCTAATTATTTTTTTTATTTCATGCTTTATACTCTAGTAATTATTCTTAAAACTAAATATCTCAATAAAATAAATATTTAACAAAAACAATTTGTTTATCAATATATTTAACTAATTGGTCTTGTGAAGTTCTTTTTTTTTCTTCAAAAAATTGTCAAAGTCATTTTTTTATTTTTTTATTTTTGTTGAAGTCATTACTCAAAGCTTAAACAAGTGTATAGCATGCAAGGTGCAACCTCGATATTTGTGCAAATAGAATCCCCAAATTCCCAACCATCTCCAAACTCCATTTTTGCAACAAATTACAATAAATATTTCTTTGGCTTTAAGTATTGTAGATGAGTTAGAGATAAAATTAGTGAGAAAAAAGACAACAAATGTCAGTTGAGTGTTAAAGATTTGGGACTAAGTAATATGACTTTTGACTCTTTTAAGCATCTATTTATTACTTAATTAAACTAATTGTTGAATGAAAAATTGTTTTTTTGTATGATTCATTATGGCATCACCGTGATGTTAATATACTTTGGGAAAAAAAAACAAAATATTTTTTGAAAGAAAAATAGGTTAGTTTTTTTTAACTTAATTTCTGATGGTTGATAGGTAAACAAAATATACGTTAATATAAAAATATAATATTGACAACTACTAACGCGATGGAGGTGGGAGTTGGGGAATGGGGACAAGGACGTCCGAGAGGAAGGTGGAAGGAGACGATTACTATTTTAGTCACTCATAAACTTACTTTCCCTACTTCGATTATAAAAGTTATTTTCCAAAAAAAAAAAAAAAAAGAAAAACAATCTCCAAAATTTTATCAACCAAAATATGTAGAACTATCCTCCAAAAATACTTTAATCAACTAAATATGAAAATTTTCATTCTGTTTTCTTCTAAAATAATTTGAATTAATATGTGATCTAATATGACTTTTAAAAATATTTTGTAAATATAATAATCCTCAATGCCATAGAACGCAATTCCGTTATCATCCAGCGGTAAGGATATCAGGCTATCACCCAGGAGACCCAGGTTCGATTCCCGGTAGCGGAAATTTTTTATATTCGAACTTTTTGGTATTTTCTGTTTCTTCGGATGATATGATGGGTCAATCATTTGCTTCATTGGTTCCAACGGTGGCAGCTGATCTTTTCCCAGCCTATAATTTCAATTACTCATGAATACTTTTTTAGTAGTAAATCTCTATTATAAAAAAAATTAAAAAATAACATGTAATACTTTTTTTTTTTTTTTGCAAAAATGTCGATAGTTTGAAACTTAATTACAGAAAATTCTGATATTTATATAATTACTGAAAATTCTGATTTTGGATCTGCCGAGATAATACTTAGCTTTCAATTACATTCAACGAAGATACAATTTTTTCTTTGTAATTTATTACCTCCCAATATATTTTTTTTATTTTTTGTCTCTCGAGATACATAATACATCCAGCAAAGACACATTTTTTTCTTTGTAAAGATACATAATTAGCTCTCAATATATATTTTTCGATTTTAGATTTTATTTGATGAGATACATAATTAGCTCCCAATACATCAAAAGAAGATACATAATTGTTGGAATTCTTATAATTACTCTTTATAAGGGTGGAGATTTGTGTAAATATGATAAGTTAAGGTGTATGTTTATGTTATTTTTTCTGCTTTTTTTATTACTACTAGAGTACTATTTAATACTACTTCCTTGCAAAAGTTTTAAAAAAAAATTCAAGAGCATAAATATTGTGGGATATATAATTATATTCCCACGAATAAAAAGTTCATGAAATTTTTCTATGAAAATTTCGGCATTACTCTGTTTTTATGCAAAAACATAAACAACTTTTGCAAATTAAGAATCCTCAGCTTATTTGATGGAAAAGGAAAAAAAATTTCTCTTCGATGCAACATATTTGAAATATATCATTTAATTTTTTTTACTTTTCAGTTTAGATACTTCCTTTTGAGTGTTAATCTTTTGAATAATTTAGAAGAAACTTTTGAAAGTATGGTGAAACTTTTTTAAACATGCGAGTTTGAAATTACGAATTTATTATCCGAAAAAAAAAATAGTTATGAACTCTTTTTGGAGTTAATTTGACTTATTATTATTGAAGATTGTTTATTATCATCATCAAATCAACTTTTTGATAATCAATTGTTAATTTATCGTTAAATATATTAATTGACGTATTCTTACTGTTTAATCACAATATATCCCTAATTTTTGTTTTAGTATATACCATGTATAAGAAATAGAAATAAGAAATAGAAATAAGGAGAAATAGAAATAAGAGGACTCCCTCCTGTTAGTAATCCCTCTGATCCTATGTATTTATTTTATTTTTTCTTTATCTGTTTAAAAACGAATGTTTCTTTTCTTTTTTGACAACTATCTTTATTTTCAGTTTTGCACCTGACATGTTTATGACCACAAAAGTAAATGATGTTTTGAATCATTTGTCATATCTTTAATTTAAGATCATAAAATTCAAAAGTTTTTTTTCTTAAACTTCGTATAGAGCTAAAGCAGAAAAACAAATTGAAACAAAAAGTAATATATAAAAGGCAAAATGACCTTCTGGACCCTTGTACTATGTCGATTTTGTAAGTTGAACACTTCTACTTACATGTTTGTCATCTGAACCCCTAAACCCATTAAAAAACAACATTTTGCATCCTTTGACCATTGACCTCACATATGTGGCATTGACATGTTGATTAGGTCAAAGAGAGTGTAGTCACTCACCTGGGGTGTGAGTGGGGGTCAATTTTTGACCAATTTTATAACAAAATAATTAAAAAAATAAATGAAAAATATATTAAAAAAAAAAAAAAATTAAAAAGGGATTTTCTTTTTCCTCCATCCTTTTTAATTTAAATATTTTTAAAATTTTAAAAATATTTTTAAAAATTTAAAAATAATAAATTTAAAAAAATTTCCCCACCTCACCTCCCTCTCCAACCCCTCCCTACCCCACCCAGCCCCCACCCCAACCCCAACCCATCCCCATCCCACCCATCCCCATCCACCCCTCCACCCCGCCCCAATCCATCCCCAGCCCCACGTAACCCCTCCCCTTTCCCGAGCCCCCACCCCACCCAGCCCGTCCCCATCCCACCTAGCCCCACGCAACCCCTTCCCCAGCCCCCCACCTCACCCAACCCCCTTCCTCTAGCCCCTCCCCCACCCAACCCCTCCCCCAGCCCCCACCCCACTCAGCCCCTCCCCTAGCCCCCACCCTCCACCCTACCCCAGCCTCACCCAGCCCCTCCCCCCACAATTAATTTAAATTAAAAATTTTAAATATGTAAATCATATTTAAATTAATTAATTATTTAAGTATTTTAAATTTGCTAAATTAATTAATTTAAATAAATTAATTAGTTAAGAAATTTAATTAATTTTTTACTAATTTAAATTAATTAATTAAATTAATTTTAATATTTAATTAATTTTAATGTAATACTTTTTTTATTATTTTTTTACTTTTTATTTTAAAAATTATTATTCAAAATTTTCAAATTTTAAAAGCATGAATATTCAAATTTTTGTACAATTTATAAATTTTTCTTATTTAATCAAAGTAATTTTAATATTTAATTTGTTATGTAGCATTATAAAAATGACTTGGAATTTAATGTAATACTTTTTCTATTTTTTTTTAAATGGCGTGGAAGATGACGTGGCAGACATGACAGACGTGGCAGCTGATGTGGCAGCTGACGTGGGAGAGAGTGTGTTATACTCACCAAAAAAGAGTTTAAAATGTTGTTTTTTAGTGGGTTCAGGGGTATAGATGACAAACATGTAAGTAAAAGTGTCCAACTTACAAAACCGACATAATACAAGGGTCCAGAAGATCATTTTGCCTATATAAAATGAACTTGAAGTATGATATTAGATAAGAAATTCACTCTCTAGTTTTTTCATTTCATTCATCAATATTTTCTCATTGTATAGCCCATTGTTGTCAAAGTAAAATAAATTAATTTATTTGAGATTTCATAAATTATTGAGTTAACATATATGGTACATATGAATAAGTATTCTTCAGAGTTGATGGTTATTATTCATTCAAAGAAATAAAGGAGAGTACGTTAATTTTCTTTTACATGCACGTTCTATATATTGTAAAGGAAACTTTATCACTATTGCTGATGTTATGATTTTTGTATTGTTATTATAGTGGAAAAAAGAAATATTCTGACTCGATAACTTGTCTATTGTCAATAGATTCATATTTGTTATTGTGGTTCATCTAATTTTGTAATCTTTAATCTGACTGTTTAATAGACATTATTATTGTTGTCGTATTATTTTATTATCTTAACAGGAGACGAGAATATTATAACTCGAGATTTGGTCTTTGCCAGCCACTGATTTCAAATTTGTCACTGGATTCATGTGGCTTTCTTACCGTTAATTCGATTTGACAGAATCATTCACTACTAAAAAAAAAAAAGGTAAAAATCGACCACAAAATGTGGTTGGATTTTTTTTTTTAATTTTTTATATTTTTTTTAAAAAGCGACCACAAGTGATAGCTGTTTTATTTTAAAAAATCAAAATAATTTTAGTATTAATTATTATTTATTTTGCAAATAAAAAAAATAAAAAAATAAAAAAATCGAACACTAGTGGTCGGTTTTTTTGAAAAAAAAAAATTAAAAAAATATTTTGAAAACCGACTACTTGTGGTCGGTTTTTTGATTATTTTTTAATTGTTTTTTTTTTCAAAAAAGCCGACCACTAGTGGTCGGTTTATTTGAAAAAAAAATAAAAAATATATAAAAAAACCGACTACTTGTGGTGGGTTTTATATAATATATATATTTGTTAAACTAGTCGGTTTTTTGTTTTTTCATTTTTTTTTAAAAAGCGACCAGTCGCTTTTATAATTTAAAAAATTATAATAATTAATTAAATAATTTTATTATTAATTATTATTTATTTTTCAAAAAAAAATTATAAAAATAATACAAAATCAACCACTTGTGGTTGGTTTTTAGTTTTTTTTTTTTTTGTTTTTAAAAAGCGACCACAAATGGTCGATTTTATACTTTAAACTTGTGAGAAGAATTCCGTGCAGAGCATGGGCCCAACATCTATTATAAATTAATATTATAATAATAATCATATCAATTAATGTGATATTTTTTTTAATTTTAAAAATTAAATAAATTTATTTTGTTAAGTAATTTTTGCATATATTCTTAATTTATTAAATTATCAATTATTATGATTTATATTCAAATATATAATTTTATTTCAAAAATTTAATTCACGATCAAAATTAAACTCTACAACTGTATAAATTAATAAAGAGCCCTTAAAATCAAATTCGATGGGCCTATATTACTGTTTTTCAGATAACACGGGCTCATTATATGTTATTTTTTTTATCTCAAATAATGTGATCCAAATAGAATTTAGATAATTAATCATACTTTTAATACATTTTTAGATATTTTAAGTTGTTGACTATTGTAATTTATAATATTTTTTTTATTTTCAAATAATATATGTTACTCTCCTTGTCCAAACTTTTGTGGCGTTGATAGTCAATTATATTTTAAAAATAATTTAAACTTTTAATTATTCTGATTTATTATACTATTCTTCTATTCCAATCTAAATGCCATTGATATAATTTTGAGAGTCAATCAAATATTTCATATCTTTTAAAAAATTTCAAGTTGTTAATTATTGTGATTTATAATATTTTTTACGTATTTTTTGAAATATATAACACATTATTTTTACTTTTAGATATTTTAAGTTGTTAACTATTGTAATTTATAATACTTTTTATGTAATTTTCAAATAATATATGTTACTGCCCTTGTCCAAAATTTTGTGGCATTGATAGTCAATTGTATATTTTAAATAATCTAAATTTTTAATTATTGTGGTTTATAAAACTTTTCCTTATATTCCAATTTAAGTGGCACAAAGCTTAGACTATAATAATTAATTACAGGTGATATAGTAAAATTACGATTGAAGCAAAGAAACAAACATATGTCTTAAATTATTCACAATAACTAATAAGAAGTGATATTAACAAAATTACTACAAAAAGTACGTGTGATTTTTTTTTAAAAAAATGGGCCTCATATAAGACGTGAAGTTAATTTAAAACATCAAAAGTTAACTTATCATTTTATATCTATTTATTTTATTATTAAATATATATTTTTGTAATATTTAGACGACTTATAATAAATAATTAGGATGGTATTTAGTAAAATTACGATTGAGACAGTTGAAGCAGACATGTCATGTGTGTGTGTGTATAGGTATATATATATATATATAGTATATACATATAATATAATGAATGTATATTAATGACATAAGATAAACCAATCGATAATTCAACTGAGTATTTGTGAATTACGTTACGTTGTATATTATTATGGGGTAGTAAAATCGGGTATGTAATGTATATAGTATGTATTTGAATGGTGATAGCCAATTGAATATATTTA
>NC_061119.1:200794487-200797025 GCF_002878395.1 Capsicum annuum | reverse complement strand
TTATTTATTATTATTATTATTATTATTTATAATTATTTATGGTTTACTATTATTATCATTATTATATATTATTTATTATTATTATTCCTACTATTATTTAAATAACAGCCTAAATTAAGATACTTTGCATAATTTATTCCCCTTTTAATCCAATTTATTCAATTTCTTACGATTTTAGCCTAATTGTATTTACTCCATTACAACTATAGCCTAAATCAGACTCAATCTATTATTTTATTCTCAATTCTAACCCAATTCTTAGACTTTTAAATCCTAACCGTTGATCAAAATTGATCTAACGGCTGAGATCAAAAACCTTTCTCTTCCCTTTTAAAGACAAAAATCAACCCCCAAACCCTAATCTCTTCAAAACCGCTGCACCAGCCATGGCCACCGACCTCACATCCACTTCCAGCCACTGGTAAAGCCATCCCTCCAGTCGCCGCGTCGTCATCTCCACCATCCACCGCCAACAGTCAGCCCTACGCCGGCGAAACAGATCCAAGACCCTCACCGGACCAGCCCCATCGTCAACTCCTCTCCCTCTCCGTCAGGTTCTATGAGTTCAACTGAATCCGTTACTTTTTACTTATACTATATATACATATGCAAAACAAAATATGTGAAATATTTGTACATATAGTAAGATTTCAGGCATTTTGAACCTACTGACTAGATCCTGAATTCGGAAGTATAAAAGATAATCTGAAGGCTTACCTTTAAGTGCAGTGGTAAAAGAATAAGTACGATGGGTCAATTTCATTTGGAAAAAGAAATAAAACTTTATTATAAAATAGTAATGAAACAATGATGAGGCGGAGCAATGAGAGAAGTAGCTTTGTTACCTCTTAAGGTGTACCCAGGGGAAGAAACAGTACTAGAAATGGGAATATTTGATCTAAAAAATGTTGCATCTTCTCTGAAACTTCTAATATAAGAAACTGAAAATCTTCTTGAATTTGTGTTTTCTCTGCTAATTTTAGCCTTAAGACCCATTCTCTAAGGTTAAAATCTCTATCATCTTGCTTTCTTGAATTTCCAATAGGTGATTGTGCCATGCTAGTTTCAAGTTTCATTATGGTTTTGACTTAAAAAGTTGTTCACTTTTGTAAATAGATGGGGAAATAAGGAGGATATATAAATTTCAAAAGAAACTGGTACATGGTATATGCACTTAAATATTAAATACATTATATGATACAAATATTGTGAGATTTAAGAAACTGGAAGAAGATTAAGACTTAGACTTAGACTTGAAATTTAAAAGAATACATGAGTTTTGGCCTATAAATTGCGTTTAAGGTAGAAAGTTGATTATAGAGTTGGATTCATTTACTTATAAATAATATCCATTTGACAGATCGTGAAAGTTCTGGGGCGTGGAAGAAAGGAATGGCTTTTGCGAATTAGCTTGCTTATCTTGGCTTCTTCGGTTGAGGTAGGTAATGGTTTAATTAAAAAAGTGAAGTGAGTTACTAATTCGAAAATATTTTAAGTGTAGTTATTTGAAAGGTGAACTTGTGTTTTGAATATAGTTAAGTGTGGTCACTTGAGAAGTGAGTTAGTGAGTCAAAAATGTGTAAATGCAGGTACTTGAAATGTGGACTTGTGTTTTCAATATAGTTAAGTGTGGTCACTTGAGAAGTGAGTTAGTGACTTCAAAATGTTTTAAGTATAGTTACTTGAAAGTTGGACTTGTGTTTTGAATATAGTTAAGTGTGGTCACTTAAGAAATGAATTAGTGACTTAAAAATATTTTAGTGTAGGTACTTGAAATGTGAACTTGTGTTTTGAATTTAATTAATTGTGGTCACTTGAGAAGTGCATTAGTGAGTCGAAAATATTTAAGTGTAGTTACTTGAAAGGTGGACTTGTGTTTTGAATATAGTTAAGTGTGGTCACTTGAGAAGTGAATTAGTGACTTCAAAATATTTAAGTGTAGGTAACTTGTGAAGTGAATTAGTGACTTAGAAATATGAACTTTTCATTTTGAATTTAGTTTAGTTTGGTAACTTCTGAAGTGACATGATAATGTTTAGATATAGGTACTTGAAATGTGAACTTTTCATTTTGAATTAAGTTTAGTTTGGTAACTTGTGAAGTGAATTAGTGACTTGAAATGTTTAGGTGTAGGAACTTGAAATGTGAACTTTTCATTTTGAATTTAGTTTAGTTTGGTAACTTGTGTAGTGACTTGAAAATATTTAGGTGTAGGTATTTGAAATGTGAACTTTTCATTTTGAATTTAGTTTAGCTTGGTAACTTGGGAAGTGACTTGAAAATGTTAGGTGTAGGTATTTGAAATGTGAACTTTTCATTTTTAATTTAGTTTTGGTTTGGTAACTTGTGAAGTGAATTAGTGACTTGAAATGTTTAGGTGTAGGTACTTGAAATGTGAACTTTTCATTTTGTATTTAGTTTACGTTGGTAACTTGAAAATGTTTAGGTACTTGAATTATGGATTAGTGACTTTTGTTTTGAATTTAGGTACTTGAAATGTGAACTTGCGTTTTGATTTTAGTAAACTGTGGTCACTTG
>NC_061119.1:200751488-200794387 GCF_002878395.1 Capsicum annuum | reverse complement strand
CAAGTGAATTAGTTACTTCAAAATGTTTAAGTGTAGGTACTTTAAACGTGAACTTTTATTTTTGAATTTAGTTTAGTTTGATAATTTGTGAAGTGCATTAGTGACTTGAAAGGTGTAGGTATTTAAAATGTGAACTTTTGTGACTTGGAACTAATTATTTGAATGTGATTGATTATGTAGATAGAACCTGATTACAGCTGGATATATCAACATGAAATATTGATAATAGAATGGGTGAGGCTGAGAATGAAGATGCGGATGATGAGTTGTTGTTTTAGTCTTTTGTATGTTTTATAGTTTGGATTTGTAACCTCAATAAATTTTGTAACTAATTTAATTTTTAATGTTTGTATTCTTATGGTGGTTGGTTGATTGTATATTAAATGATTGGTGGGCTGTATTATAAATAATTTGATTTGATTTTTAATGTTTGTAAATGATGGGTGGGCTGTATTGTAAATAATTTAATTTTTAATATTTGTATTTTGAAAATTTTCAATATTTTTTTTTAATAAAATTATCAAAAAAACCAACCACATGTGGTAGGTTTTTTTGAAATTTTTTACAAAAAACCAACCACATGTGGTAGGTTTTTCTGAAAATTTTTACAAAAAACCTAGCACATGTGGTAGGGTTTTCTGAAAATTTTTACAAAAAACCTACCACATGTGGTCGGTTTTAAATTACATTAATAAATTAATTTAATTGAAAACCGACTACATGTGGTCGGTTTTTAATTAAAATTAATAAATTAATTTATTAAAAAATCGACCACTTGTGGTTGGTTTTTTCCCTAAAATTATTTTTTTAATTTTAATAAAATAATAATGAATTTTAAAAATAAATATATATTTTTAAAAAAACCGACCACATGTGGTCGGTTTTTAAAAAGCCACCACTACTTTTTCGACCACAAATTTTGGTCGATTTTGTGGTCAAAAATTGGGAAACACCGACCACTTGTGGTCGATTTGTGTGGACGGTTTTCCACTTTTTTTTTTAGTAGTGATTATTAATGTTATTGTTGTGATCTTCATTATTTTTTTTGTTAACATAGATGGAGAAAGGAATATTCTGACTCAATAATTTATCTTCATCATTAAATTTATATTCGGCATTGTGATTCATGTGAGATTTTCACCGTTTATCTAACAGTTTAAAAAAATATCGTTATTATTGTTGTCGTAATCTTCACTATTATTTTATTATCATAATGGGAGAAGAGAATACTAACTCGACAGTTGGCCTTTTCGCACTAAATTTAACGTTATCATTGTGATTCGTGTTGCTTTCTTACCATTAATTCTATTTAACAGAAATATTATTATTATTATTGTCGTGAAGTGGGAGAAAAGAATGTTCTAACTCGACAACTGGTCTTTCGTCATTGGGTTTAAATTCTTCACTGTGATTCGTGCACTTTTTTGACGACTAATTTGACAGTTCTAGCTTGACATTTGGCCTTTCACCATTGACTTTAAATTTGTTATTGTGATTCATGTTTGTTTTTAATCATTAATCTGATTTAACAGAAACATCGTTATTGCTATTATCGTGAAGTGGGAGAGAGGAATGCTAACTCGACAACTGGCCTTTTGGCATTGGGTTTATATTCGTCATTATAAGTCATGTGATTTTTAACGGTTAATTCGACATTTTCTAACTTAATATTTGACCTTTTGCCACTGAATTTAAATTTGTCATTGAAATTCATGTTGCTTTTTTATGATTAATCGGATTGAACAGGAACATCTTTATTGTTATTACCATGATGTGAGAGAAATGAATGTTCTAACTTCAAAACTAGTCTTTCGCCATTGGGTTAAATTCATCACTATGATTCTCGTGACTTTTTGATGGTTAATTTGACAGCTTATAACTTGATATTCGGCCTTTCTTCATCGGATTTAATATTGTCACGCCCTTTTTTTTTTTTTTACCAAAAAGATATTATTTTAAGTTTGAAAAGGGTTTAATTATTAAAGTGACTAAAAATAAAATTTCGTTTTGAAAAAGATTGTTTTTATATTTGAACTCAGAGTCGCCACTTGACATAAATCTGGTGTGCCAAGTCACCTTTGAAATTTCTTTTCAAAACGGTTTGACTCTAAAACCTTATCCACAAACAGAAATTCCGATTAAAGAATTCTGTTGACCGAGTAGAAAGTGTTAGGAATCCCTCGATTCCGTGGTTCGACCACGACCGCTTCATAGAGTCTATCGGCTAGTACAATACTATGAAATGTATAAACCAAGCGAATCACACAACAATAAAACAAACAATCAAACAACCCAAAACTTCAAAATAGTATCCAGTCCAATTTATTACAACCCAAAATAAAACGTTGAATATAAAAACCTAAAATATTCTAATTACCCTAACTTATGCTTTGGTCTTGATCACGAACCTCCTTTGCGTACATGATACTTTGAGGCATTCCCCGGTGAATAAGTACAATGTGCCTCGAGACATTTCCTGGCCAAATAAGTACAATTGCTTCAAATGCGACTAAACGAAATCATTCAACAAATATTTTGAACATTCAACAATCATTGATTTTTACGGTTTGCCTACCTGACCTAAGATTTGCCTATTTAAGTTTTGGCCTAAAACATGATACTACCGAATTCAACATCTATAGTGAATCAAAATAATCAACATTCACCTTATTTGATTCTCAATTCCTCCCCCCAAATTTTATTCTCACTCACAATTAAGTAATTCTTCTACTATCACTTAAATTTTTCAAAATTCAAATCCTAACATCAAAAAAATACACACAACAAAGATTCAAGCATGATAAACGCACAAACCATTCACAATCACATGAAAATTAAACAGAGTGAAGAGAGAATTGGACCTTAAATGCTTTTTCAATTCATCAGATTCAATTGAGATGAATGCTGTCGGACCTCGAATAGTAAACCTTACTAAAACAAATTCGAGCCACACCAAACCTCGATCAAAGAACCTCAACAAATGGACCCGATAACTTGAATGTAACTCATCGATGATAATCGTGTTATTTCTGATAAAACCCATCAAATTAACGCAAAAAATGAGTCAATTTTGAAATATTATTGTCACTATTAGGTCTGATGACGGCTCCTGCCACCGGAACAGTGCAACAACAGTAGTGGAAGGGCGTTGGGTTACTGGTTTTAGGTGGATTTGGAGTGAAATCAGATAGATGTCAGTGGGGGTGGGTTTCTGATTGGCGTTTTTAGGAGTTTAGGACAGGCCGGCGGTGATGAATTTCATCGAAACGACCCTTTTCTTCTCCCCTCCAGTTTCCTCTATCTGATTTTCACTCTTTTGTTTCTGTGAAGTTTTTGTGTGTGTATATTAGAGTGTGTGTATGTAAATTCTGTTACGTATATTTTTAGATAAGGAAAAACATGTTAGGGGTTAAGGAAGTAGGAGGCACGTGGGTAGGGGTAGGGGTGGGGTGGGAAGTTGTTATTTTTGTTAGGGTTAGGTGTCTAAAGTTGTTATGAATTTTTTGGATTTGTTATTTGAATTCTTGTGGTGGAAGTATTAAATGGGTGAGTGTGTATGATAACGATACAATAAATGGAGTGAATTTTGACAGTGTGATGTTCTGGAGGGATAAAATTACGTGACTATAAATATCTTTATTGTTATTATCGTGAAGTGGGAAAAAGGAATGTTCAATCTCGACTACTGAACTTTCTCCATTGGATTCATATTCATCACTATGATTTGTGTGATTTTTTGACGGTTATTTGACAATTTCTAATGTGACATTTAGCATTTCACCATTGAATTTATATTTGTTATTGTTATTTGTGTTGCTTTTTAACTATTAATCTAGTTTAACAGAAATATTATAATTGTTATTATCTTGAAGTGGGAGAAAAGAATGTTCTAACTCAATGATATATTAATGTCACGATTTGAATCGCGGATCATGCCTGCACCTATCCAACTCTATCCTAGATAGGAGAATCCTTACCATCCAACCATTTCAATCAATTGCCAAAGATATATTTAAACAGTTTTGAAAATAAACAAGCATTTAAAAGGAGAAAAATCACATATTCAAATCCTTTCATTTCATAATTCATTGCGGAAACAAACTAACAATTTTTTCGAATCTAGTCTAAATAGGTACAAGAGCACTAAACAATAAAAAGAAAGATTTGAGATACAACATTCATGTAAGAGTGATATGTCGTCATTCCTACAGAAACTCCAACTGATATGAACATGTATATACCTTCAAGTAGGAGATATAGTAAATATAGTATTAATACAACCACACGTACTGATAGGTATCATTGAACGATCAGGGTTCTAAGTGATGATATGAACAGAAAATGAAGGAAAGAAAATGAAGGAAAAGTGAATTGAGTTTTGACTTTTAAGAAATAAGTGTTCTCCTACATTGGTGGGAGAAAGAAACTTCTTCATGCTTAAATATACAAGCATGGAAACATGTGGATAGTGAGGCAAGAAGAAGACAAGCCTCGCGGGGCCATCGTCGCTGCTTGCTCGACTCGACTTTGGGTTTGATTTTGACTTTGACTTTGAATTTGAATTTAAAATCATCAAATGATCAAGTGATTATCTTTTCAGATTAAATTCATTTGAAATTTGAGAATTAACGATGTTTTAATTCAAAATTTTAATATGAATTTTGTATCTATTTGCAATCGTAAATGAGCATGTGTGGACTCGTATCACAAAGCATCTCAAAGGGACGCAATCCTTTGAGGCACTATTTTTGAGAGCTAAAAAGTGACCAATGAATGTAGGTGAGGTCTTCATCTGCGAATGCAGGTGAGGTCCGTATGTGGGACATAACTTTCTGTTTTGGGAAAAAAAGCGACCTGCAGACACAGGTCCCCATCTGCGATCGTAGGTCATCACAACGTTTTAAAATATTGCACCTTTCATGAATCATTATTTCTTTTCAGAAAAAACACCTTTTGTCAATAAATACCTGATTTTTTCTTAGATTTTGGTAAGAAATTTTAAAGTTAATAACTTTACTTCTCCCTAAAAACTCAAGTGTGATTTATGAATCGTTGAGTGTGTTGGAAGTTTAGCAAATTTGAGGTACCACTATTTGCTAAAGTGAATTATTTTATCTTGAGACGATATATTACATTAAACTCGAGTACTTGAGGGGAATAATTTTTTTACGGACACACCATAAATTTGGTGGACTTGTTTCTATCATTTCTTCATCTTTTTTCTTGATGGTTTTTCTATTCTTCTAGAACATGTGTTTGAAGTTTTTTGTAGTAAATAGAATTTTGTACCCGCAAAACAACAACAATCTTAAGGAAATTAACATTTGTATTTTTTATTTTGGGGTTAAAACCTTTTGATTACCTACTTTGTTTGAACTTAATCGTGATTTGAAGATTTAAAAATTTCATCATGAGTCAAAGTTCTTTCAGTTGGGGATTAGAAGAAAATAAAAATGTCATCGTTAACCTCGAAAGTTATTTAAAATTAAAGACTTTATTGTTAATATTCTAAAATATTAAGTTGTTTGTCTATTTATGACAGAAAAAATGACTAATGAAAATCAAGTCAATGAGGAGTAGCAAATGTTGAGCAACTAATACTGCTACTTCAAATCATTCGAATGTTGCTCCTGCCATAGCACCGACGAAAAAATTTAAAAAAAAATCTGATGTTGATTTTAAACGATTGCCATAGAAGATATTCTTTTACTTGGCTACCTTAAGTCTGCGAAGGTTCATCACAGAAAGTATTCCTAAACAGCCGAAATAAACTCCAAAAAAAGAACGTTTCTCAATAACCGAAGCTTGAAAGCACTCGAATTTCTTATATAAGAATTACATTTTGAGTAGCCTACAAGATGATTTGTACAATGTAAAATTAACCTTGGATATTGAGGAAAATAATTTCTTTAAGAATACACCTTAAATTTGGTGGATTTGATTCTTTCATTTCTTCATCTTTTTCTTGATTGTTTTTCTATTTTTTTAGAAAATCGTTTATACTTTGTTTTTCTTGTTCATAAGTTGTTTGAACATGTGTTTGAATTTTTTTTTAGTTGTAAATACAAATTTTATAGCCGCAAAACAATAATAACAACAATAGAAGATAGGGAGAAAATCATGGCAACAATTAATAATTTGGATAGCTAATCCTTCCCAAGACCTTCTTTATATTTCCTAATTCTTATTTTACCTACTTCTCTAACAGCCCTACGATTCTATTTGCAACATGATTATGACTCACTACTCCACCTATGAATTATATTGACAAGGCCATTAGTTTGATTGACTTTCAATGATACTACAAGGACTTGACCGGATCACTCAATACCCCCCCCCCCCCCACATCAACACCACACTCCGACCCCTCCCACCTATGATTATGACTCACTACTCCATCTATAAATTATATATGTTGACAAAATGACTAACTACCCTTCTATCCTATCATTATATTTTCAATTACACTCCTTTTTTTTTAAGATGGTAATATTAACCCCCCCCCCCCCCCCGCCCCCCCCAAACTTTCTTTTTCGTAATTATTTTCACTTTTTATGCTGAGTTGAATAAAATCACAATTATAGTAAATGAATTATATACACACGCACCAATAAAATGATCCCACTCTATTTATTTATTTTTATTATAATTATTATCTAGTTTTTAAAAATTTATATATATAAAAAAAAGACAAGCAATAAATATTTCTCAAATTTTCACATTTATTCACTCTCTCTTTCTATAGAAGCCATATTTGCTGAAGAAGCCAATTAATCCTAATCATTTGAGGATAATTTCTCCTAATAATCGACGTCAATGGAATGAAAATGAATATGTTTTTCTAAAGTGCAATAACTCGAATGTCTTTGATTTTACTCCATTTGAATATATTGAAAAATATTTATTTTCTCCTAATTTATGATTGATGTATTTTTTACTGGCAACAAAATGAAATAAAAATTAGTGGAAACTTTTTATTTGGGTTTCAGTCAGGAAAACCCGGGTTCGATTCTCGGTAACGAAAACTTTTTATTTGATCTTTTCCCAACCTAAAATTCAATATTTCATGAATACTTTTCTATTATTCAATTTTAAAAAAAAAACAATATATAATAATTTTTTGGACAAACGATATAAATCCTGACCATTTGGAGCTTAATTACAGAAAATCTTGATATTTTGCATAATTACTTAGAATTTTGATTTTTGGTCTATCGGGATACATAATTAACTCCCGATACATCCAACAAAGATATATTTTTTTCGTTGTAAAGATACATAATTAGCATTCGATACTTTTTTTCCGATTTTGTGTCTGTCAAGATACATAATACATTCAACGAAGATACCTTTTTTCTTTGTAAAGATACATAATAAGCTCCCAATATTTTTATTTTATTTTAGGTCTGTCGAAATACATAATTAGCTCGAATACGTCCAATGATGTTAGATAATTAGTTGAAATTTTAGTAATTACTTTGTAAGGGTGGAAATTTATATAAATATAATAAGTTAAGGTGTATGTTTATGTTATTTTCGCAACTTTTTTTGTTACTAGAGTACTATGTAATACTTCCTTGCAAAAGTAAGAAAAAATAAAAAAATTCAAGTGCATAAATGTTGTGGGATATATAGTTATTTTCCCACAAATAAAAAGTTCATGAAATTTTTCTATGAAAATTTCTGCAATATTTTTTTTATGCAAAACATAAAAGACTTTTGCAAATTAAGAATCCTCAGTTTATTTGATGGAAAAGGAAACAACTTTTCTCTTTCATGCAACATATTTGAAATATTTCATTTAATCTTTTTACTTTTCAATTTAGATACTTAATCTTTTGAATATTTTAGAAGTAGCTCTTTAGAGTGTAGTGAAACCTTTTTAAGCATGCAAGTTCGAAATTACTAATTTATTATCAAAAAAAGAAAATTACGAACGCTTTCTGAAGATTATTTATTATTATCATCAAATCAATTTTTTGATAATCAATTGTTAATTGATGAATTTTTACTGTTTAATCACATTCTATCGCTAATTTTTATTTTAACATATACCATGAATAAGAAATTGAAATCAGAGGACTCACTAATGTTAGTACTCCCTCTGATACAATGTATTTGTCTTACTTTTCTTTTTAGTCTATTTAAAAAGAATTGTTTCTTTCTTTTTTTGACAACTATCTTTATTTTCAACTTTGCACATGATATGTTTAAGCCGACAAAAATAAATGATGTTTTAGATCATTTCGCGTAGCTTTAATTTAAGATCATAAGATTTGAATGACTTTCTTATTTTCTTAAGCTTCGTGTAGAGGCTAAAAACAAATAAATAAATTAAAAATGAAAACCTAATATATAAGATGAACTTGAAGTGTGATATTAGAGAAGAAATTTACCTTATAGTATTTTTATTCCATTCATCAATATTTTCCCTTTGTGTAGCCCATTGTTACCAAAGTAAAATAAATTAATTTATTTGGAATTTCATAAATTATTGAGGTAACATATATGGTACATAATGAATAAGTATTCTTCAGAGTTGTAATAAATGTTGATGGTTATTATTCATTCAAAAAGAAATAAAGGAGAGTACTTCAACTTTCTTTTGCATGCAGGTTTTATGCATAGTAAAGGAAACTTTCTCACTATTGTTGATATTATGGTTCTTGTATTGTTATTCTAATGGAAAAAAGAATATTCTAACTCGATAATTGGCCTAATGTCAATAGATTCATATATATTTGTCATTGTGATTCATGTGACTTTTTGATCTTTAATCCGACGATTTAATAGAAACTTCATTATTATTGTCGTCGTATTATTTTATTATCTTAACGGGAGGACAAGATTTGATGTTTTCCATTGGTTTCAAATTTGTCATTGGGATTCATGTAGCTTTTTTTTACCCCTAATTTGATTTAATAGAATCATCAGTATTGTTATTTTTGTGATCTTCATTATCTTTTCTTTCGTTATCATAGATGAAGAAAGGAACATTCTAACTCAACAACTAACCTTCATCATTAAATTATATTCATCGTTAATAAAAATGTCGTTATTGTTGTTGTTGTAATCTTCACTATTATTTTATCATCATAATGGGAGAAGGGAATATACTAACTCGACATTTGGCCTTTCCGCATTGAATTTAAATTTTTCATTATGATTCGTGTTGCTTTTTTACCATCAATCTTGTTTGACGGAAACATCATTATTATTATTGTCGTGAAGTGGGAGAAAGAAATGTTCTAACTCGGCAACTGGATTTTCGCAATTGGCTTCAAATTCGTCACTATGATTCGTGTGATTTTTTGACAATTAATTTGACAGTTTCTAACATGACATTTGACCTTTCGCCATTGAATTTTGATTTGTTATCGTGATCCATGTTACTTTTTTTTATCATTAATTCGATTTACAAAAATATCATTATTGTTATTGTCGTAAAGTGGGAGAGAGAAATTTTCTAACTCGACAGCTGGCCTTTTGTTATTGGGTTTATATTCGTCACTGTGATTCGTGTGATTTTTTTATGGTTAATTCGACAGTTTATTACTTGACATTTGACTTTTTGCCACTAAATTTAAATTTATCATTGTGATTCGTGTTGCTTTTTTACCGTTAGTCTAATGAACAGGAACATCATTATTGTTATTATCGTGAAATGAGAGAAATGAACATTCTAACTTGACAACTGACCTTTAGCCATTGGGTTTAATTCATTATTATGATTCGTATGATTTTTTGACGGTTAATTTGACAGTTTATAAAATGACATTTGCCCTTTCGCCATTGGATTTAAATTTGTCATTATAGTTTGTGATGCTTTTTCTTATCATTAATTTAATTTAAATGAGATTTCATTATTGTTGTTATCGTGAAGTGGGAGAAAGGAATGTTCTATCTCGACAACTGGCCTTTCACCATTGGGTTCATATTTATCACTGTGATTCGTGTGATTTTATAACGGTTATTCGTCAGTTTCTAACTTGACACTTGGCATTTCACTACTGAATTTAAATTCATTATTGTTATTTGCGTTACATTTTAACCATTGATTTAGTTTAATATAAACATTATAATTGATATTATCTTGAGGTGGGAGAAAAAATATTCTAACTCAACAATATGTTGATGTCATGATTCAAATCACGAATCATTCCTGCACCTACCCAAATATATCCTAGATAGGAGAACCCTTACCACCCAACCATTTTAATCAAATGCCGAAGATATATTTAAATAATTATGAAAATAAATAAGCCTTTAAATGTAGACAACTCTCATATTCAATCATTTCATTTCATAATTCCACTATGGAAATAAAATATTAATTTTTCAGAACCTAATCTAAATCGGTACAAGAGAACTAAATAATAAAAAGGAAGATCCGAGATACAACATTTATGTAAGAGTGATATGACAGTCGTTACTGAAGGATAGTCGTTGCCATTTGTATAGAAACTCCAACTGACATGAAACATGATTATGCCTTCAAGTGTAAATATAATAAGTGTAGTATCAATATAACCACACATATTGATACGTATTGGCCGATAGGGGTTAGAAACAAATAACATGTCATAAGTTTTTTATCATATATATTAAATGTCTATTTAAAGAAAAATTAGAAACCCCAATGGGGCCAAAGTTAGTTTTCTTCAATAAATAAAGGGGTTCTCCTTCATTATTATTGACCCCTCAAGAAATACTCAAGAGAAATACGAATTACTCTTTCTTCTCTCTCCATTCTTATTCTTCTCTATTTTATATTTATAATATGTTATTAGCACGACTCTACAATCTTAATAAATATTTGAAAATGAAGAAGGCAAGAATTACACTAGGTAATCTGTGACCAATTTTCTTTTTTATATGTCTGAAAGAAGACAAGTGATTGAATGTACGAATATACGCATGGAGGAACAATATAATAATAATAATCATCAAAAGTGATAACATTTTTACATGCTTATTATGAATATAAGCTATGTTAGAGAAAAAATTCGCTACTTTATATTTATGCCTCAATTTTCTCATGAAGTAGCAATATCATGAAAGAGGTTATAAGCTATCAAAATTTGACAGGCTTAAGACATGCTTATATTTTATTTTCGGAGAATGAGAATTTTGATTGTTATAAGTACAAATCCATTCCTTGGGATGAATGTGATAATATTTTCTAAATCTTATCTATACAAAGTGCACTTGAGTGTGATGGTATTGATCTTAGGTGGATTTATGCACCTAAGTGTTCTTATCTACACTTCTTTAGCTTGGTTTGAGGACTTCTTGTGTGCATAATAAGTTATTCTTTTTATAAATGAGCATTTAGGTGTTAAGTTATTATTTGATAATTTTTTGATGTGTTCAAATCAAGTTGGGAAGCAAAATGTTCAATTATAGTTTAAACGAGAAGACTAGTACTCTTAGCTTGTGTTATGTGTTATTCTAGTTTGTTTTGTTTGATTCTATGAAGTTGTGAACGCTAATTCGTGGTGTTTTGTGTTACAGTATGCTTGGTGGGAAGATTTACTTGATTTTGGGATGACATACAAGCTAGAATTAAAGAGGAAATGCTACCACGAAGCAAGGAACTAAATGCCAAACGCGTGGAACAAACTACGACCAAACCTAGAAATTTTGGGCTTAGGGGAGTGCCATGCTGCCTAGCCACCTCTATAAGGGCGTTTCACGCCGTTGCAAACTAAAATGGTATTTCGTATGCCTCCGTATTTTTGATGTGCCACGCTACCTAGGAATCGCGATAGGGGGTGTGACATGGTGGTAAGTTCAATTCGGCCGATTATGGCCTACTATAAATAGGACACTCCCAACTCTTTTGTAAACATCAGGGATGGCCTTAGGGAATTGGTATACACTTTATAAGGCTTCTCTTATTTTACTTTTGGATTCTTACATGGATTCCATTATTGTGATTCTTTGTTTGTCCATAAGTGGCTAAACACACTCATCGGGGGCTGAGGCTAAGAACATGAGTACTTTTGCTTATAATTAAGTTGGTTTATGTTTGTTGTAATTATTGATTGTTGATGTATCCTTGTTTTTACTATTCTATGGATTTGCGACCCTTAGGATAAATGCATATTTCTATCATGAGCTCGTAAAGAGGAACGATAGAATATAACGTGGGATATAGGATCATAATTATTTAATGAATTGAAGTTATGATTTACGGTTAGGATAGAAATAAACCTAATTCGCCCTATTTGGTTCATAAATGAGAAGAAATACAAATGTGTTTATCTTAGTTCTTGCATCCCGCTCAATGATGTAGTTGTAAGGCTAAGTTAGCTAATTGATTAAAGGTTCAGAAGACTGTATTTATGTTATCAACCTCGTGAATCAACAACCAAGATAATTAACAAAGCTATTGAAGTTATATTGCTAAGTAGGATTGTTCGTAGTGCCTTAATCCTTGGTATTTCCCCATTATTTTTCAAGAACTTTACATTATTGCCCTGTTTACTTTTACTTTTAGTTTTGAACTCCCAAACACTCTTAGTTACTTTAGCACTTGTTTAATCTACAAAGTGAGACTAGAATAAGATAGTTATTTAACACAAGTCCCTGTAGGATCGATACTTGGCTTTTAAAGGCCACTATATTACTTAGGTGTCCACGTACACTTGCATGTACGTTAGGACGCAACAAGATTTTTGGTGTCGTTACCGAAGACTTGTAAATTGGCAACTGTCTTAGTTTTTAGTTTTAGTAATTTGTTCTACAGGTGTTAATAACTTGATCTTGGCTTCTGAGTTTGCAGGTTCAGGTCTGAAAATCAAGTAAGCTGGCAAAGAAAAGGGAGTTAGTTCATCCATATTCCGAACCCGAGCGATGTTTACACCAGTTAAGGAGAAAAATAGTACTTTTCTATCGGATACCTCAAATTCAGTAAGTGAAAGATAATCCCGCACCTATGGCTCAAGATTTACCAGCCCGCAGGACAGTATGCAAAGTAGCAATCCTACTCACAACTAATTGTAGACACGTAATTTTTGACCCTCCTCGAATTTTAACCTATTTTTCGACATTAAATATTTATATTTTATCCAATATTTATTTTAGCTCTTATTTCATTTTTAATAGGTTTTATTTAAAAATAAATAAATAAATAAATTTATATTTTGGGATATTTTTATTTTATTTTATTTTAATTTTTATTTTAAAATAATACAAAATATATATATATATATATATATATATATAATAAATAGGCTACTAGGTTTAGTATTATCTTAATTATATTTAGTTTTAATTATTTATAAACTTTTATTTTATTTTCTTAAAATATAAAAATAATATTCTTTTGTTTTAATTAATTATTAAAAAAAAAAAAGACAAATCTTATCCTAAACTACCCAACCACCCCCTAATTTCTCTCAACCTTCCTCAACTTCCCACTCTACACACTATATATAACACAATAATACACACACGGGGGAACCAAAAAAGAAGATAAAAAAAAGGGAGGAGGTAACAAATATACACACACGAGAAGGAGAGAAACAACCAGAGTCGGAAAAAAAGGATGAGAAAACAGTGAGAAAAAAGGAAAAGGAAGAGAAAAAAAAAAAAAGAAAGGAAGGAAAACGGGCAGAAAAGAGGGGAGGAAAAGAGAAAAATTACGAAACAAGAAGTGAGAATAAGAGTGTTTTCTAGAGGGATCGTGGGTTGAAGTTCGATTTTGGTTCCTATTTGAGTTTTCGACGAAGGTGTCCTTACTTCTATCTTAGCTGTTCTACCATAGAGGTTCGTATTCAATTATTGTTCTTCACTTTTAGATTTCGTGTAAGTTTCGAGATGTAAATGTCAATCCTTATTTTAGTTTTATGAAATCTAAAAACTTCGGGAGTGATATTATTATATTCATGGTCTATTCTATGGTGTTTAGATGATTTCTTAACTAGCTTTATGATTTAGTGTCGTTCATTACTTTTTATTTACTTTAAATGAGTTTGAGTTAGTATGTATGAATAATGGTGTGCATGGATTGCATGATATATATAGAAGTTTTCAAAACCACTCCTTTATGTAGTTTTTGCCTATAAAAGGCACACATTCTTGTAGTAGAAGATCAGAGTGAAATCAACCAACTCCACATCTCCTTGTAATGTTTAACACCTTTCTCCCAAACAACCTGTCTAACCCAGTGTTTTTCATATGAACTTTGTAACATCGTGTTTTCTATAAAGCTTGAAGTTTTTTCTATTCAAATCTTTAGGGGGTTCCCGAAAGGGAAACCTCTCTCCTAGTTACTTCATGTAAGTTCTTATATTTTCCCCACAAAAATATTTCTATTTATGTTTATGCTCTTATATATATGTTTGATAATTTCTGCATAACCATGTAAATTACATTAAAATTCTTACCCTTAGTATATGGTTAGTCTCTTAATTTCTTAGTATCAACGATGGATTAACCTGTAAATTCCTAGGAATTCTGGCCTTGATAGTCCAAAAAGTCTGCACTATAGACGAAGGATGAGTGTTATCTGCCAGATAGAAAATTTTCCGGGGTGTGGTTAAAGAAGTATGATGTTAAGAATATAGATTAAGAGAAAGAGATGAACAGGGTAAAAAAAAAAAAAAAAAAAAAACTCTGGGGAAACTAAGAAAGATAGACATGAAGAAACCATAGGAAAGAGGGAGTACTGAGTAGGATTGTTTACAAACTGATTTATTCAAACGATTTTCTAAAAACATCGAAATCTATTATTATTCAGTAAATTATTTATTGAAAAATTATATATTGAAATATCCGATTATTTTGGTATCAGAGAGAGAAGGTTTTGGGAACATTACCTATTAACTCGCAAATAATTTTCAAAATTTATATGAAAAGACATAGATCATTCCAAGACATAAGGTGTAGTTATTTTTATTTATACAGAGAAATTAGAAAACAAAAACATATATTGACTAAACTACGTAATTTAGAAGAAGGTCAAAAAAGGTTATTAAAAGTTAAAAAAGTACGAACAAACTATTATCACGACTTATTGAGCGCAGTAAATTGGGAAATACAGGGCTGTGAAAGAGACTTAGAAAATAGTACTTCCGCAATAAGGTGGCTTAAAGAACGCATTAGAAGAAAAGCTTATCAGTTAGGATAATAAATGCCAATAAGATATATTGAGGTCATACGACAAATACAACAACAATATTATAGGGAATTTATATATAAACATCAACTTGAAAAAATTCGAAAATAATTTGTAGAAAGATTAGAGCTGTTAAATAAAGAAATAAGAAATCTAGAAACAGATATTTTAAATTTTAAGGAAACAGACGAAATAATTACCATAACATCTAACTATTATAAAAAAGCATTAATTAGCGAAAAATCTAGGTTAATAGAGAATATACAAGAAGTAGACTTGGATATAACTTATACAAATAGTAGATTGAGATATAGTGACCCTGAAGGACTATCTAGGCATATACCTTCAAGTCAAACAGATAAAATCCTACTAAAACAAAATAACACTATAATAGAATTACTATTAGACTTACACAGAAAAATAGACATTTTAATAAAAGGCAAGGAAACTCAAAAACCTCTCCACAAAGAGCCAGAATTACCCGAATTACACAAGAAAATAGACATCTTAATAAATAAAGAAACCCAACCAAAAAATAACCTAGAAATAGACGAACTAGTTAACCAATTAAAAAGAATTGAATTAACTCCCAAACAAGAACGAAAAAACATAATACGAAAACCACAAAAATGGACTTTCTATCAAATAGACGGAGAGCCATCAAAAATAATACAGGAGAAGAAAGACAAAGAATAAGTTTTTCAGAAAATAGAATAGGAAACAATAATATATTAGCCAGAATATGCAGACGACAACCTAATGCAGAACAGAATCAAGAACTTAACGAAATAATAGATGTAGATAAAGACCTACAAATTTTTCAACAACATCAATTAAAATTATTAAATCCCAAGACACTATATAATGCAGGATATTTTTCTACCGATAACCAGTTATATAGACACTATAGAGAAGAACAAATATCTGCCATAGGAGAAGACTTTAAAATACTAGATTTAGTAAATGCTCATTCTTTAAAACATCTAAAGAATAGAATGGTATTAATGCATATGGGTTTAATAGTTATAGGAATAAAAGGATTAACTAGAAAAAATTTAGGATCCAAAGTATTAATAACTATATATGATGATAGATGGTCAGACATTAAAAAATCAATAATAGGATTAACTGAAGTAGATATGACTAATAATGGAGGAATATTTTACATAAGCCCAGACTTCCTAATGAATTTAAAAGAATTTGGACAAAATATTAAAATAGGAATTCAGACTAAGGGATACGAAGAAATGAATAACGGAAATAATTTACTAATGTGCATAGGTTTTATTGGAAAATTAACTTTAAGCAGTAATACAAAATTTAAATTAAAAGTAAATGATGTAGTAGAAATAATGGGAAATAAAGGCATAAGTTTAATAAAACCAATAAAAATAGATCCCGAAATATACGCAGGTTTAGAATGGAATTTAAATAAATTTACTAAACCAAAAATTTTTACACCAGACTCTCATCTACTATATACTACAAGTAAGGGCGAAACTTCCGTAAGGTTTACAGATTACAATTACACAACTAAAAGGAATTTAGACGATGATGAAACAGAAAGTAATATAGAAACAGAAAGCGAGTTTATGAATATAGAAGTCATACAAGAAGGATATGAAGTAGACATGGCCATAGAAAAGGCTGAAGCTTTAGCGGAAGAATATAAAAATATAACTTTTAAATGTAAAGGATGTCAAAAAGACAACATGAAAATTGAAGAATGTATAAAACATTTCAAAAACTGTTTAGAAAGAAATGATAATTTCGGATATAGAAATAACGAAACTAGCTTTGAAAGAAAAGATGAAGACACACTTTCTATATTAAGTTCCACTATCAGTTATAAAGAACTAGCAGAATTAGAACCAACTAGTTCCTCGAGTGCTAGCCCATTCCAACAGACAAACCCTAATCCTCAACCAATAGATTATAGTACAGGCAATGTACCTAGAAGACCAGCAATTAGGATAAACCCAGATACGGAACTTAGGGGAGACCATATAAAACCAGCAGGAAAAAGAATGCCAATAGAGGAACCAATTAAATTACAAGAAGGAGGTAGTAAAGGTAAAATTCTAAATATAGCAGCACATGATCCCCAAATGTGGGATACAGTAATAGACTTATGGAAAGGAATAGTAGCTGCAGATTACTTGAGACATTATACAGAAACAGATACAGAAACAATGTATAAATATTTGGAAACTTTTTTAGGCGAATCTGCAAAGGCTACATGGGAGAGTTTTAAGACAAACTGCCCATATGACTTCCAGGTTCTATTAAGTATGGGACCAAACCCCTATAATTTTACAAATAAAATGCATATGTTATTAACAGGAAAAGATCCAAATAGTGGATTACTAGCTCTACAAAAAGAAGCATTAATAAAACTAGAACAATTAAGTATTTCACATTGGGTATATATAAAGAAATTCTTACAAGACTATTTTTATTATTGTACTGTCAGTGGAAATACTTTTAATGAAGAATTAGGCAAAAAATTATTTAATAAATTACCAGGAGCTTTAGGAAGAGAAATAGAGGATAGATGGTATAAGAGAGATGGGGTAGTTGCTAACCCAAATTTAAAATGGACAATAGGACATAGAACACAACATATAATGGATATATTAACAGAAAAATGTACAAACATACAAATACAAAAACAATTGAAAAGAAATGAAATGAATTTCTGTAAATCTGTTATATACACAACTCAAAATTATGATCAGAAACAACATAAAAGGTATAAGAAAAGAAATAATCAGAAACCA
This sequence comes from Capsicum annuum, assembly GCF_002878395.1. Lineage (NCBI taxonomy): Eukaryota > Viridiplantae > Streptophyta > Magnoliopsida > Solanales > Solanaceae > Capsicum > Capsicum annuum. The sequence continues at coordinate 200,776,483 of NC_061119.1, read as the reverse complement.
TATAATAGAAAACAATACTTCTTAAGAAAGTCAAAGGCTAAAAAACCTTGGTTAAATAGAGATCGACATGTTAGAAAATATAGAAACGACAGAAATTATAAAAATAAACTAGAATGTTATACGTGTGGCAGTATAGACCATCTAGCCAACGTATGTCCCAAGAGAAATAATAGTAGAACTAGAAATTCTCAATTAATCGAAGATTTCCAAGAAACTTTATTAAACGTAGATGAATATATGTCCGATACCGAAAGTATATACTCAATAATAAGTATTGACATAAATGATAAAGATAATCTAAAATCTGACTCTTCTGAATCAGACGAAGATAACCTAGTTAACGAGCTAGGTCAAGAAATGGAAGATTTAGACTTAAGCAACCTAATGATTAATAATTTAATGAATGTTAATCAAGAATGTATACATGAATTTCAAAGAAATAAGGGTTTAGATAGTAATCGATGCCGTATATGTAATTGGTACCCAAGTAAAGACAACAGAGCTAAATGCAAAAAATGTTACCTAGAGGCATGTATAAATTGTATAGAAAACACTTTAAAAATAAAAGTAGAATCAGAAATAAATAATGGACAAAAATATACGAGCAATCAAATTTTAAACCTAAGGGTGTCTACACTAGAGACTCGATTAAATGATCTAGAACAAAGATTAACCATTCTAGAAAAAGGAAAAACAAAAGTCACCATAGAAGAAACGGATACACAAGAAGCGGTACATTTACAAAAGTTAGAAGCAGAACTTATGAATTTAGAAGATAATAGCACTGGTCTAATATGCAACGAAGATAAAGAATTCTCTACCATAAAAGTATTAGTAAAAATTAAAATAAAAGACGTAGAAATACAAACTCTACCATTAATAGATCCCGGATGTACTAGCTGTTTAATCAATAAAGAAATAGTACCAGAACACTTATTAAAAATACTATATAAACCTATAATGGCCACTCAAATGGATGGGTCGCACAATATTTATAATTATTACATAGACAAAGCACAAATAAGTTTTTTAAATACATGCAATCAATTCTATAACCCAGTGTACAATGTCAATAAAATACTAGCACGAGATTTAAATATAGGATCAGATTTTGTTATTGTATTAAGATTTTGTATACAGAATCAAGGAGGATGTCTCTTGACAAGGGATGGAATAATGCTCTTTAAAAATTTAACTTATACACCAGTACAAACAGTAACACTGCCTACAGTATTTAGAAAACTAAATACAAATAAAAAAAAATCGCTTCCAGAACCATGTTGCGACGATTGCCAAAATAATCAATGCAGCAACCTGCTAAGAGAAAATCTGGAAGAAGTTAGAACCTATACACTACTTAATGCAGAAGGACAAGAATGTTTAACAGATATTGAAAAAGACTATACCCTAATAAGTATAGAAACTCAGTTTTATAATTTTAGAAAAGGAATAGATAAAATAGGAATAATAAACAGTCCAAAAGACTTGGAAAATATAATCTCTATATTAGACGAAATGGAAATAATAGGAGAAAAACCGTTAGCTCATTGGGAAGCCAATGAGATAATGTGCGAATTAGATATAATTAATTTAGAGTATACAATAAAAACGGCACCTATAGAAGCAAATAATGAAGATACTAAAGAATTTGATATACAGATAAAAGAACTATTATAATTAGGAGTAATAAGAAGATCCACCTCTAAACATAGATCAGCAGCCTTTATGGTGAGAAATCATAGTGAACAAGTAAGAGGAAAAGCTCGTATGGTAATAAATTACAAAAGATTAAATGACAATACTAGAACAGATGCTTACAAACTACCCGACAAAAGTGAGTTAATAAACAGAATTCAAAATAAAAAGGTTTATAGTAAATTTGATTGCAAGTCAGGTTACTGGCAAGTTAAAATGCATCCAGATAGCATAGAATGGACTGCCTTCACATGTCCAAGCGGACATTTCGAATGGTTAGTCATGCCGTTTGGATTAAAAACAGCTCCGCCCATTTTTCAAAGAAAAATGGATAATATATTCGGAGAATACAAACATTTCATCCTAGTATATGTAGATGATATTTTAGTTTTTAGCCAAACCATGCAAGAACATTTAGGACACTTACAAGTAATTTTTAGATTATTCATTAAACATGGTATTATAATAAGCAAAAAGAAGATGGAGTTATGTAAAACCTATATTAATTTTTTAGGAATTACTTTAGGAAATGGAAAAGTAAAACTACAACCACACATAGCAAAAAAGGTACTAGACATGCCAGATAAATTAGAAACAACAAAGGATTTACAAAAATTTTTAGGATTAGTCAATTATGCACGAAACTTCATTCAAGATCTAGGAAAAATCGCAGGACCATTATATGCAAAAACTGGTAGCAAAGGACAAAAACATTTTAATATAGAGGATATTAAATTAGTCCAAAAGATAAAAGAAAAAGTCAGCAATATCCCGGATTTAAAAATTCCATTAGAATCAGACTACTTAATAATTCAAACAGATGGAAATGATTTAGGATGGGGAGCTATTTTAAAAGCAAGACCTAATAAATATAGTAACAAAAATGAAGAACAAATTTGTGGCTATCAAAGTGGCACATACAAAGAAAAAGGCAATATGAGCGCCATAGACTTAGAAGTATTAGCAATTATATATGGCCTTAATGCCTTTAAACTATTTATACTAAATAAAGAAGAAATATTAGTCAGAACAGATTGTGAAGCTATAGTTAAATTCCATCAGAAAATAAATGACAAAACTAGTAGTAGACGAAGATGGCTAAACTTTACAGATACCATATCAGTTTACAAGAATATAGTATTCGAACATATAAAAGGAAAAGAGAACGCATTAGCTGACCAATTAAGTAGATTACAACTAGGAATAACTAAATAAATGTTTAATTTTTATTCATTTGTTTTCAGCATGAGACCAACAGGACAAGCTCCTGCAGACAAAGGCAAAGGTGTAGCTTCATCCTCAGAAGCTTACCAACAGACAATGTTAGGTAACTTAAATTTTAGACCATTAGAATCCCTCGAGACAATGGAAAGAATTCATTTCGGCCCATTTAATTTAATAGCATACCCTGAGAGCAATATATCATTCAGAATAAGACCAGACTACGTTTTAGACAGACCCCAAAGGTGTTTAATCGATAACCTCTGAATTTCTTATAACAGACAAAATAGAAACCATTTCATGGCATCTATGAATGCTTTATGTCATTACATGGCCGACAAAAATAGGCCTCGTTTTAAATACTATGTAGTAATTCATGGAAAAACTAATGGCATTTTTCAAACCTGGTTAGAGGTACTAGATTCTATACAAGGTTTTAAAGCTCCTCTCTTTAAAGGTTTTAATGATTTCACAGAAGCTACTAATCATGCTAGGGGATACTTAGGCCCAAACTATTACATATCTCCTTCTCTGAGACAAAATCCAGATCAGATACCCCAGTACAACTTGCAAAAGGAAACTGGGAAGATTATTTTTTGTAATCACTGTTCTTCCATGACTGAAAATTTCAAAACTCTCAATGCCCAGAAAGAGTCCCTACTCATGGAAAACACTAGACTAATCAAACACATACACATGTTAGAAATAAAACTCAGACAACAGACTCCCGTGAGCAAAACTGATGCACAAACCCAGACCCCAACTCAGAGTTCTCCATCTCCTCAAAAAATGGATGAGAAGGGTGTGCATTTCCCAATAAATGCTCAGAAATCCACTGTACCGGATGTTGGTACAGCTAGTCCGATTCAAACGGTGATCGGTAAAGACGCATCAAATCCGTTAATGGCTGTCACTTTGCCAAAAAGTGAAGATGAAGGTTGCTCTTCATCAAAAATCAAGCTAAAACCTAAGACATCAAAAAAGACTTTAATATCCAGAAGAAAAAATGAGACAATAGAGACTATAATTAAACAAACACTGGATAGATTTTTTAGAAACCAACCTCAAGACAAATATATAAATGAACTATCAGACGAACAACCAGACAACACAATGCCAGCAATAAATAATACAGAGAATAATTCTGCCAGAACAGACGAAGACGACAGCATAGCGCAATTCGAAGATAGCATAGCACAATTCCAGGATGCCCAGGATCCATATGAAGACGACGACTCAGGCATGAGTTTTGACTCCATAGCCCTGCACAACTTGGATACGTAAAGATATTCTACACAGACTCTACAGTTATCCTAGTCTGTATTATTAGCTAGTATGGTCAAGTGGGGATGCCCACTTTATGTCTTGTAATAGTCCGTGTCAGTCTGAGTGCTTCCTTTATCACTACTTTCTAAAAAGAAAGAAAAACTGTTGAAGCACGCGTCCACAAAGGTACGAAAGAATATTAATAACGCATGTGACGATGGGGCCCAATGCGTACCCGACTTGCATTATTAAAGTTTTCTTTCTTATCTTTTATCAAAAAGTGTCGGCCAAAACGCGTTAAAAAAAGAAGGAAAAAAGTAATAAAAAAGATAAAAGAAGAAAAATACAGCATTCTACTATATACCCATGCACAATGTACACGTGCACTATAAAAAAAAAGGACGCACAGAAAATTCAAAGTAAGAAAAGTGACAAAAAATTATATATAAAGAAAGCTTTAAAAAAAATTTTTTTAAGGAAAAATGGATAACAGTTTTTTTTTTCCTATTAAAAAAAAACATTTGCTAGGTAATTATTATTATTATTATTATTATTATTATTATTATTATTATTATTATTATTTGTTGTTAACTTCGTTGTGATAATTTTGTTAAAAGTACTTTTATTAATTAACTTTGTTATGGATTATGTTAATTTGGCTTTAAGTAGTCTTGTAAGCTTATATATTAATAATTTATTTGCCAATTGTAAGATTAGTCCTTTTTGTTTAAGAAGATTAAAATACATAGATAACAGTCATAGTAGATTTAAAAAAAAAAAATCAATTTGTAAGGAAGCGAGATGGGATGCAGATTTATTTTAAATTCCACCGCATAAGGAAAAAAGAAAAGTGAGGAAATCCATATTGTTAAAGGAGCGAGGGGAGTTGCGAATTAATTCTAAACTCATTGCAAAATAAAGAGTGAAAAAAGAATAAAAATGAATAAGATAGAATTGTCTCGAGTTTATAAGAGACGAATAAATGCCTTTTAACAATAGATAAGCTTTAGACAAGTTTAATATTTTCGTCTCAATTAAGAATGCGGTGTACGCATCTTTCTGAGACATTTAAAATTCTAAGGATGCAATAATGCACCTTGATAAATATTTTTCAAAAATTAATTTTCACCAATTTAATACACGAGTTATAGACAACTATTAAACATTAAAATATGAGCGAAATTATGTCTTAATATAATTTATCAAAAATAGTTTAAGTCAATATAAGTCAATAAAAGCGATCATGCTAGAACTATGGGACTCGAGGGGTGTCTCACACCTTCCCTTCGGTCAACAGAATTCCTTATCCGGTCTTCTGTTTTAGCAGACCAAAATAAAAGAGTCATTTCTTTTATATTAGGGATTCAAAAAGGTGACTTGAAACACCATAACTCAATTTCAAGTGGCGACTCTGTAAATAAATTAATCCCTATTTAAAACTGTCACTTTAATTGAAAAAATCCTCCGACTCGACCCTCGAGCGAAAAAAGAGAGTGACATCTCTGGCGACTCTGCTGGAAAAATATAATCGAGATTTTGATATTGACTTTTACTTGCTTTAATTATTTTTATATTGTGTTTGTTGGCCTTATGTGCTACTTGTCTCTCACTTACTGCTTTGATATTGTTGAACTATTTTATAAATTGTCTTCTCTTGCGCACCCCCTTCGAGTCTCTGAAATAGGATAAAAGGAATGCAACGTATGCATCCTATTTTCTTTTTGAGATAGCCGGAGTGTCAAGGCACTTGGTGAACGATTATAGTTACACATATTAGTCGAGGTTCGGATCGAAAATGAAGGTGGAGTAGCACTGCTACCGAACAAGCTGTCCCTTCCTGACTCGAGTGTCTGCTCGGGTAAGCCAGTCTAGACACATATCCCTATTAGGCGAAACTTAGAAGAACTGAAAACTCAGAATCTGGTTATCTCTATTAGGTTTCACTTTATTTGCATCATGTGCATTTGACTTAGCGGGACTCGGCATAGGGATGGTTCTGTCAAGGATAGGTGTCCCTCTTTATAATGACCAACATGTGCATCCTACGTGCTCTTTGACATTTATTTGAAAGGTCATTTGATTGTTGACCGATTTTAGGCAACTTGGTGAAACGTAAGAGAGTTTTTGTTCTCAAATTTAATGAGTCATTTTAAAATATATAATTTTTAAGGTCTTCATGAACTACGAGGGTCTGATCCTCACTATTTAGTGCGATACGTAGGAAGCCCTTTTCGGGGTACGACCCTATCTTTTGAAAAATTATTCATAAATTTATTGGAGAATATTTTGAAAATATGATTACTTTCATAATTATTTTTCTAATCCTCAAGTCCAATTTTTATTTATCTTAAAAGCCCTGAATCATTAGGGATCATGAGGCTAAGTTTTTACAAAATAAAATATATTTAAATCTTAACAGCCCTGAACCTTTAGGGGTGTTGAGGTTGACCTTTAGGGGTCTTGAGGTTGAGTTTTATGTGACATATATTTCAAGAACTACGCACACCTAATTCTCATCTTACTGAGATACGTAGGTAGTCCTTAATGGATTCGGTGATCTTTAAAAAAAAATAGTTGTATTTCCTTATAAACCCCCAAAAAAAATGTTTTCAAAAATAAAAAATATATTATTGTTAAATTCAAAAATAAAAAAAATATTTCTCATTATTCAAATATTTAAAGAAAAGGTATGTTTCTTCGTATCTCTAATTTTCACGAACTACCCACACCTGATTCTCATCTTAATGAGATATAAAGGCAGTCCTTCATGGATTCGGTGGTCTTGAAAAAAAATCTTAACTTTGACACATTAGTTTTCTCCAAAATCAAAATAGTATTAAGGTGGTTAGTTTGTGGCTAAGTTGACTTCTCATCCATTTAACAGAGGTTTAAAGAAAAAAGAAAGATGATCCGCAAAGAGGGTGTGGGGTCTGACAGTGAGGAAGAGCAAAATCAGTTGATTTCGCAAGAATTAGCATCAATGAACGAAAATAAGTTATTAAAACAACAGATAGCGGAGATGTATTGAGCTTGGTTGAATGGACAAGCCCTGCCTTCTCCAATCTCTGGACTTTTGAATACGAATGATCCAAATCCTACTCAAGTTCAAGCTGGCGATCCATTTTACCCACCTGGATTCGGCCCATATGCTAATGTGACTGGCGTTGATGGTAATTCTATCATGCGCCCACCAAATTCATCTGTCACAAATAACCTATTTTTTACTTCTGTAGCACCAACTATTGGGGGACATCATTCGATAGTATAGAAGAATATGAGGGAACCAAATCATGATCAATTATATCCTCCTGAAATGACTTTTAACCCCCCGAATCCACATTATCATGCTTATCAACATGATTCTCCTATCGTGATTGAGAAGATTGTTAAAAGTGAAGAACAGGAAGAGATCGTCAGGAAAGTGAGAAGCTTGGAGCAGAGTATGAGAAATATGCAAGAATTAGGAAGCCTAAAAAGTGTTTCATACAAAAATTTATGTATGTTTCCTGATGTCCATTTGCCGCTAGGATTCAAAATGCCAAAGTTTGACAAGTACGAAGGCCATGGCGATTTTGTGGCCTATTTAAAAAGTTCTGCAATCAATTAAGGGGAGCAGGAGAAAAAGAAGAACTGCTTATGGCTTACTTTGGAGAAAGCCTGACAGGGATAGCTTTTGCATGGTTTATTGATCAAGACATTTCTTCTTGGCACGTGTGGGATGACCTGGCTTGGGATTTTGTTCAGTAATTTTAATATAATATTGAGATAGTGCCAGATCGCACCACACTTGCCAACATGAGGAAAAAGATAACTGAAAATTTTTGAGAATATGATGTCAGATGGATAGAGCAGGCTGCAAGAGTCAGACCGTCGATAAAGGAGTCTTAAATGATTGATATCATTTTACAGGCACAAGAACCTGATTATTTCCAGCATTTGCTTTCTACTATTAGAAAAATATTTGCTGAGGTCATTAAAGTTGGAGAGATGGTAGAGAACGAAATTAAGTCCGAAAAGATTATCAGCCACGCCGCTTTGAAAGTAACAATACAGACAATTCAAAGTAGTTCAGGAAGCTTTGGTGGAAATAAAATAAAAGAGGATGTAGCTATTATTGTGCCAGGTTCATGAAAAAAGTGAAAAGGTGTGCGCCACCCTTACGCATAATCTCAATCTCAGATATATGTCCAAGATCCATATAACCATCCTCGGCACTATGTTCCACCACAAAATCCATTATATTCTATTCCATCTCCTCAATATTCTATCTATAATGCACAACCATATGTTCGGACTCCTTCTTACCCGTAATGGCATACACCAACCCCTCAGAATCATCCTTCAATTCCACAAATATACCCAAGCCCCTCCAGATTTGATTTTTGCTCCAAGCCAAACAATGAAAAGAGTCAGAAGCTAAAGGATAGTTTCACACCAATTGGAGAATCATATACTAGTTTATTTCAGAAATTGAGACAAAAGAACATGATCACTCCTCTTCTTGGGTACACCCCTGATCCACATTCAAAAAACTTTGATCGTAATGTACGATATGTATATCATTCTGATGTTCAGGGTCATAGTACTGAAGATTATCGTGCTTTGAAAAGAGAAATAGAAAGAATGATTCAAGATAAATTGATTATGGTGCAGGACGTTGAAAGTGGTGAAGGCTCTAGTCATATTGATATGCGAACTGACTAAGATGTCGAGCTCAACAATTGAGAAGTCACTCCTCCCCTTCCTAGAAAGAATTTGTGAAAGTTTATTTTATTTTTTTCTGTTATCCAAATTATTTCAGGATTGTATTTCAGAGTGTATCTTATCTTTTCTATTTGTCATTTATGTTGAAACTCTGTCTTCTTTTCTTTTAACAAATGTAGTGTCCCTTTTATTTATTTATTTATTTTATTTTATTTTATTTTACTTTATTTTAATATATATATTATTTGTTCATCTTTTCTTTCTTTACATAGTTCTTTTATATGGATTTTAGTGATATGATATGCATGCTGAATTTTCACCAGATCTAAAAATCTAATCTAATCATGAAGCACTTGATAAAAAATATAGAGTTGAAAGAAAAAAACATCTGAGAAAATAAGTAAAGTTTTGAGATGTTTGCTGATCGAGTTAAAGACTCACTTGAATGGATTGAAGCAATTGCTTTGTGAATCAAAGATGACCTAATCATCAGTGAAAATGTCAATCTCAAGCACTTTAAATAGGAGCGATCAGATGATACATAGTCTCCACCCTCATGAGAAGCAAAAGAAAGTTAGCTTCAAATGCATGAGTCCTCTAATAGGACAAATGTAGAAGATAATTTGACCTTTATATTTGACAAGAGTGATACAAGTGCTTAGTCACGGTCAATGTTGAAGAGATATGTATGAACTTCATGTTTCACTCCCAAATCGCATGTTTATGTATTTACATTTTTAAGGATTGATATGACAAAGGCGTTTCATTTTCCTATCCAAATGTTGTGTCATCTTTTGTTACCCCGTTTGAGCCTTAGTTTTATTTTCTTTCATACACCTCTTTTGGAATCAAAATAGAATCTGAAAAAAATGTTAAAAAAAAAAAGTGTCAAGAAAGAGAAATATAGTAGAAAAAATATCAGTAAAAAAGAAATAGAATCAACAAAAATCTCAAAAGAAAAAAAAAGTCAAGAAAAAGAAAAAAAAAAGTAAAAAAAAATCAAGCAAAAGAATGGAATTATCTGAACTACGTTTGACCTGATTCTTGCTATGACAAGATACGTAGGCAGCCCTATTCTGGGATTCGGTCCAACCAAGTAAAAAATTTAATTTTTCTAGTATGAAATAAAACTGGGGAAGAAATTTTTTTTCTTAAAAGTTGATTCCAAAAGATTTATGTTTAACCCAATCTCATTAAAATTTTTGAGCCTCATGCCGTCCTTTTCTTTCTAGCCCTTTCCAAAAGCTAAGTTACAATCAAAGAAAGACCTTCAAACCGATCTTTGAGAATGTCAAGGCTAAACATGTTATGGGTGCACGATGTTTCATATTTTGGAAATTATTTTTCTTTAAAAAAAAGGAATGAAAATGAGAGCGTCTTATTGATGAAAATCCTTTTTGGCACTATAAGACGACAGTGAGTTGTGAGATCAATAAAAATAAAAGAGTCTTATTGGTAAAAATTCTCATGGGCACCATAAGGTGACAATGAGTTGAAAAAAGAAAAGAAAATGGGAGCAACTCATTGGCGAAAATTCATTGAGGTGCCATTAACCTAAGGAGGATTGTAATACAGAGGGAACAAGTTCAAGAATGGCTCCATTTCAAATTCAATGAGTGATCAAAAATTGATAGTGATTAGTTTGGGTAAATGAGGTTGTTTAATTCAAAATACATGTCATAATTACTGAAATCAGCTGCCACACCCAGATAAAATTTTCTTTTGACATTTTTGAAAAAAAAAAGAGATGTCTATTGTCTTGTTCTTTTCTTTTTATTATTTTTACTTTTATTTTTATTTTTAATTTTTGTGTCTTTGTGGTAAAAAAAAATCACTATCGTCATTTTAACGTATTTTGAGTCAAATTTATGTCAAAACAAGGGAGGAAGGACTTCATAACTTTCTACCAACTCCTTCAGTTGTGCAAAGTAAGACAAATGGCCGACACATAAAGATAATATGTTTCAAAGATAAAGTAAGGTACTCACGAATGCTTGTCATCTAATAATTTTTGGACTCATAGAAGTACAAAGGGTGTATTTGAAGCTGAATCCAGAGGTATCATGCAAGAGAAATATGATTTGAGTCAAAAGATTTTGGTAGTCAGAATTTGGGATCGAAAGTATGACAAGTCAACAATACCTATCAATGATTTGCAATGGAGCTGAGCATCACAAGTGCACAAACGATCGCCTCAATAGCTAAATGTCACAAATCAACCACTGTATTTTTAAATTAAAAAATTTTCTTTGAATGAAACAAAAATATATGTTACCTTTGAATCAAGGGCTTCAAAGCCTAAATATCAAAAGATACAATTCCTCACTTTTGCAAATACAAGAGGCAATATTGCTACACATATTTAGTAATCACAATCATGGTGAAAAACTCATCATCATTTACACCTAGGAGACAAAGGGAAATGATATTTCTTTTTGTGGATGTACTTTTTCATCAAGTGAAGAGCACACCTATATAGGTGTGGAAATGTACGTTTTGGAGAAGAAATAAATAAGATGAGTTAATATGTTATTTAAGACAAGTATTTCATTTCATCATATTAAGGAATGTACTGTCTTTAACTCTCATCACGATAATTAATTTAAGTGAATAAATGCAGAATTTTTACTTTGCATTTTAATTTATACAATTAATTTGAGAGAAATGTATGCAATGAATTTATTGTCATTCATGAACGGAAAAGCTCACACTACATACCTCAAATTCTATGGATAACGTATGTACTATGTATACTACGTCTTAATTACATGCACCTAACTCTTTACTCAATTGTTTCTTCTGGATCAAAGAATTAAAATCTGAGCCTCGTTGTATATTAAAATAATTTGAATAAGCAACTCAAATTCAGTCTCTTTTTATTCCTAATTCCATAGATTAATTACTTCAATTTATTATAGACTTACAGTTTTTCAATGTATCACAATATCAAAATTCAAATACTTTGATTAATTATGAAACAAAAGAAACTTTAGCGTTATGCCACAAAAGCAAGATGCTCGTATCAAATTTGATCTTGCGGCCTGTGAATTCGCGTGTCAAACAGAAAACTCAACAAAGAGGAAGTACTCAAGTTAACTTTAAATGTGTTAGTCCACTTAGAATAAAGCACAAACTAATATTAGATGTGATTACTAAAGAATAGATACAAATATGAAATAGAAAAAAAAATTGATCTTCGTTGGATTTTGAATAAATGTGTTGTGTCTAAGAAAGTTTTTAATGGAGTGTAAAAATATTCTCTTCAGTATATTATCTCAAGCTTCATTACTTTTGTGCACGCATTCGATCTGGTAAAGATCTTATATTTTTTTATTCGCAGTATAACTTTGATTGGTACATTCAACTTTTATAGAGATAAATATAAAGAGTTCTTACGTCAAGCTTCAATGTGTTAATATAATTTCAATTGAAAATCTTTGAATTTACAAAGACAATGAATTTAGCAATTATCATGCAATTTTAAGTCTGATCAAGATTTTCGTGCAACTTGTGAGCTACAAAGAGAAATTAAAATTTTATTCAAGATCATTGTTGTTTAAGCAAAAACAGATAAATTTACCGATATAGTCATCTGCAAAATCAAGGATCCATTAAAAACTTTACCAAGTTATGTCATTTTTATAATTAAAATCTAAACCCAAAATAAATAAAAAATTAAGAAAAAAACTGATTGTCATGTGCAAGTTACTCATATGCATCTAAGTTATCAAGTATAATATGCATATCTCATAGAATTTTTTTTTAAAAAAAAATATTAGAAGAGGATCATGCGACGTTAATGGTGAGAATTCAATAATGTGTCAATGAAATCCTATATACAAAATAAATAGGCAGTTTAAAGAACTTTTGTCCATGTGAAATTGATATGCATTGGAACTTCAAGAAATGTAGAGGAGTCTAGAGCTTGATTGAGAGAAAAATATTTATTTCATTACAAAATTGGAATCGTTCTATTATTAGTTGATTTAGAAGTGTGTGCGCCTTAGGATATTAACAGTTTTACATAGTTCAAATAAAGAAATATTTTACAACCAAAAATTTAGCAGCTGATTTTAAAGTCATAAATATTAAAATAATAATTATTTGAGAAATATAGTAACGTCTAAGTATATAAATTATAGAATATTTATTTTAATAAAGAGTGTATTTACATTGCAGATAAATATTTAATCTAACATACGTAATCATGTGAATAATTTACTAATTTTACACTTTTTATCTTTTTCCTTTTCATCTCTTATTTTTCTTTAAATTTGGTTGTATAAAGTTTGATTATCTATTTATTTATTCTTTAAAATTTTAATCATTTCGGTTTGACTTTATTTTGTTAATATCAAATCAAATTTAGGATGATCATTTTTTATTCCTAACGCCAAATCAATCAAATCAATTACAAGTCATTTTTTTAAAAGCTAAATCAATCAAATCAGCTAACAATTTTTTTTTTTTGATTTGATTTGGTTATTCAATTCGATTTGACTTGATGGTTTGATTTGTACGCACGATAAATTTTTGTACTCTATATGATCGTTTTTGAGCCAATAGTGATTTTGATCAAGTAAAACTTTTTATATTCTGAGAAAAAAAAGTAAGCTATCAATATTATGTTGTGACTATATTAATCAGTTATCTAAAAGATGATATGAATTGATTTTTTAACTACAAAGTTTTAATTTGAATTAACCACATAAATGTAGTTACTATAGCAAATAAAAGATATTTAGTCAATAGTAAAATTTTCTCGATTAGTTATAGACTAAAAATAAAGACATTAGCTATATGCTTTTGGATAAAATATGTATAGATCCACAATAGAATAATTTAACCACGGATATAAAATTATGCATGAAATCAAAAGACAAGAATACTTAAAATAATAAGGCCTATGTTTTACCTTGAATTTGATAATTAATCGGTTATCTAAAAGATAATATGAGTTGAATTTTTAATTACAAAGTTTTAATTTGAATTAGACACCTAAATGTAGAAACTATAGCAAATAAAAGATATTCACTCAATAGTAAAATTTTCTCGTTTACTATAGACTAAAAATAAAGACATTATCTATATGCTTTTGGGTAAAATATGTATAAATTCACAAAATAAAATGATTTAATCACAAGGATAAAATTATGCATGATATCAAAAAACAAGGATACTTAGAATAATAAAGTCTACGATTTACCTTGAATTTGATGACATCCCCTCCTTAGATAGATGAACAGACTCTTTCCACCCTAAAATGACATAATTGATGATTCGAAGTTATAATAATTTGAATTTGTTGTTTATGCTATATCTCTCGAGTGAAGTAAAAAGAGATAAATTTTTGAGTTCTTCGATTACTTTTGTTCGAGGCAATATTTCTATTTCGTTTAATTTTTCAATCAAAATTTTTCACCTGAGAGAGAAAACTCGAGAAATTATCAAAAGAGAGAATATATTATCAATTATTGACTATGCATAATTCAAATATAATTTTTAAATCTATACTAATAATTTTTAAAGATCAAAATTATTAAAGCAACATATCATCTAAGCAAGAAATTAGCAAATACCCATCAATAATTTTTTATCAATTTTCAAACATGAAAAATATGAACGGTAAAAAATTAAACGAATAACTAACTACTTGATAGATAAATTAAAAATTAATGTGTCTGTCATATTAATTTCTTAGTATATTGTCGTTGACAAATAATTATCTTTTCTGATCTCTACATGAAAAAGTTAATAAAAGCAACATATAATTATAACCATACAAGTTCTTGTTCACAAAATATCCCTCTGTTTAAAAAAGAATGACCTATTTTGACTTGACACAAAGTTTAAGAAAATAAAGAAACTTCTGAATCTTGTGGCCTCAAATTAAAGTTATGTCAAATGTACCAAGATGTCCTTTAATCTTGTGATCCTAAACATGCCACGTGGAAAGTTGAAATTAAAGTATTGCCAAAAAAGGAAAGAGACCATTCTTTTAGAAATGGACTAAAAATGAAAGTAAGTCATTCTTTTTGAAACGGAGGGAGTATTATTTTATACATGTAAATTTTGATAAAACTTATCCGACCCAACGTTAACAAAGTAAGGAAGCACGAGAATTTTAATTTGAATAAATTTAATTTCCTCCCGTACTATTAATAATTTTATATAAGGTAAAATTTTAATTATCTTAATAGTGTTAAATATTATGAATTTTATCTAGATCAAATTAATAAGTATTTCCTTTCTATGCAGAAATATATATATATATATATATATATATATATATATATACTAGATTATGGTACGCGCGTTGCACGTGTATCAAATATTTTTTTAAAATAAAATTATATAGAAAATTTATTAATTGTGCATGTGTTGTTTTATTAAATCTAAAAAGATTAAGAAAATTACGCAAAATTTTCAACATTAAAAAGTGCAGTTTATTAAAGCTGAATTTTGTCCTCATACTTACTTATTTTTTTTTTTTTTTTAAATAATGTATTTCTATGAAGATTTATTTTTATTCTTAGGCATTTATATATTTATACTTTACGTAAAATAGAATATAATGAAATGATTTATAATAATATAAAATACATAATTTAATCATAAATCGTAACAATTATATTTTTAATTTTTTATTCATTAAAATATAGTTTATATAAGTTGATAAATAGTGAGTTAAATTTATATAAAATTTTATGTATGTAAACAAGCATTTTTTTTTAAAACAAATTTTTGGTGGTCCGTTAGGACCTTTTTATTAACATAAGACCCTTAATGTTTTATACAAACAGATTAGGCCCAAAATTGAGTCCACAAAAGACCCGGCCCAAACAGAAAAAGGGAATCTCAAAAGTTTTCTAAATGTCTCTGTAAGTTTGGATTTGAGTAGAGTATCAAATACTCTTTCTGTTCCATCTGTCCGCAACAATGGTGGTGACGTGCTGCCATATTCAAAGCTCAATTTCTTTCTTCTATGGTGGTGCATTGGAGCAAATATCTTTCTATCAACTTCACCTCTGTCAGGTAGTGTCATCTTCATTTAATTTGTGGAATTTGAACGCTAACTGATGCTTCTTTTCTTTTGTTTTTAGGTGGTATTGGGTATCTCTTATGACCAGACCACATTTTTTTCACCCAGATCCCGAGATCTCTCTTTGTAAGGTTATTGAAGGGTTCGGTTAAAAGGGTCCAATAATTTGATTAATAATAATAAAGAAAAAGAATTAGGAAAGTAAAAACTTCAGAAGTTTCACCGCAATTCTCTCCTTCCTTACACATTTCTTCTTTCTTTATTTTGATACTCGAAAAATTGATGAATAAGGTGAAATCATGAAGCTTAAACTTGAACATTTACTGAAAAGTATGTTCTTACTGCATCCATTGAAGAACAGTATGTCAAATTTCGCATGTAATTCCATCTTCTTTTCCTATTTTCTTTATTTTTTTAGGCTTTAACTTGTTTGAATATATATTTTTTTTAATTACATTTTGTATGTCTTGATTCTCTTAAAACCACTGTTGCATTATATGTTCCTAGTTTGATTTTTTGATCCTCCTTTTGCTTTGAATGTTTGAAGATTTCATTTTTTAAAAGGCATTCTGATTTAATTTCTTGTTTCAGGTGTGATTTGTTAGATTTTTACATATAATACGTGTCTGGTGTTCTTAATGTTGTCAATTTTGAATATCCTGATGTTTGCATGTCAGCTGAGATAGTTGAATTTGAGGTATGGAATAAAAATAGAAGCAGGTAAAGTAAATAGAAATACTATGATTTGGTTTGTCATTTCGGGGTTACTATTGTTATTTCTTTTTCGAAAAATTGAATTTGAGGGATGTTTGTGTACCAAATTTAGAATCTAATTAGTAGTACTTGAACTCGTCATTTAAAATTTATAACTCATAAAGTTGAAATCCTAACTCCATCTCGAACTTTGAACCCATAGAAATTGGCATAACTGGTGCCAATGGAAGTTTGTTGTTCATAGCTCGTCACCGCTTTAGTATTTGATGTTTCATTTGTAATCTAGTGTGTGTTGTGTATAGTTAGATGGATACAGATAGGACGATGTTCAATTAGACAGATGCCAAACAAATTTTGTTCTTTAATAGTAATACATATTTGGAATCTAATTAGTAACAGATGCATGCCATGTGTTTGAATATAGACTTTTTTTTACTTGACGTTGGTTAATTGACATGCATTTTTACTCTATTACACCACTTAAACAATGTATGTTGTATTAATTTTATGTAAATACCCGATGCAGATAAGTATTTTCCCGTGAACAACGTGATCTCACATAGTCGGCCCCGGTTTGATTGGATTGTGTATATTTATAGTTGAACCTGAAATTGGTTGGTGTGCACTTGGTTCCACAAACTTGCATCTGTCTGTGTAGTCATATATGTGTATGTGAAGCTGACTCATTTATTCAAATGGGTGGTCTTTCATTATGCAGAAAGGTGGCAAGGCTGTCGATAGCACAGGTGTTGACTGTGATATCGAAGAGGCAGAAGTCAGCACTAAGGGAAGCATACAAGAATAAGAAGTACCTGCCTCTCGACCTTCTTCCCAAGAAGACCAGAGCCATCCGGAGACTTCTTACAAAGCATCAAGCAATTGAATCCTGATCCTGATTCTTATGGATACGTTGATAATCTTTTAATAATTGAAAGAGCTACATAATGATCTGCTTTCTTTGGTAATAGTTTGTTAGTTTTGGTAATAGTTTGTTAGTTTTGTACTCGGTTCTTCAAATGTGATGCATCAATTTATTTTATTATAATTATTGACATTATAGTCTTTTTTCAGTGTGTTACAGTTATATGCCATTAATTTGCCTTAAAAGACATAGTTTAGTATTAGAAGGAATTCAACCTGGATAGAGCGAAACGGATATAAATGATTCAAATAGCAGAACCCAACTGAATTGGAAATGAAGCATAGTTGATCAAAATGATTTTGCATAGCGTGTTCTTATCTCTGTGTTATTTATTATCATGCTTGAAAGTAAAAAGTTGTGTATATTTATCACTATGGTATATCTAAATCTTTACTGGCACTGTACTGCTTCCTTCTTTTGAAGAAGGGAAAGATTGTATTTACCATCAATGGTCTGTCATGTGCCAATTTACTTTTGAAAAAAAAATTTCATGTCGTATTGGATTATGTAAAATGCTCAACCCAACTCTCATATTTGCATAAATGCCTTCACAAGTTTAAGTATGTTGACATTTGCGTGTCATTTATACCCTTTCCATTATAGTACTCAGCAGTTTTCTTGATTAAAGGAAGACATAAGAAGTTAAGAGGAAATCCAGGGAGAGGAAGGAAATAGAAAAATAGTATAAAAGAGAAGAAATATAAACTGTTCATTTTTATTCTATTTAGCTCTGAATTATGATGTAAAAGTAATGAATATTAGTTGATGTCCATTCTCCAGTGGTTATTCTGTTGTACTAATAATTTGGAAGTATAATTGGTCAACCAGTTAACAGATGTTTTAATCACTCTCACCCTAACAACCACCAATGACATGCAAGTGTGAATAAACATTTAGACGTCAGTGTACCTTATGGGTTTGGAGTAATATAAGATCATTTATTAATCCCCCCTGCCTCTATTGCTTGAATCTGTACAATTTGGAACATTGGGGTATTAGCTCTAGTGTTCTTGAAATTGTATTTTTATAATTACATTGTATGTAGTTCATTGTTACAAAAAAAAATTATATATTGTATGCAATTTGTCAGACAACAACACTTGATTTCTTTGCAAAATATCAGTTTCATTTCAATCTGTGCGTATGTGAAGGTAAGTCCTTAACACCTTGATTCTTCTCTTGGACAACTTAATGACATTTTATCATATTGCAATTGGCTATTTTTATTAGCTGCTAGTTGGGTATAATTCTGAAAGTTAAGATTTTTATTGATTACTTGGGTAATATGGTGAAATGTTGTTTTGGATTGAAATGAGTTTGTTCTGGACTTCTGATTTTAGTTGAAAGTGTTCCGTCTGACATTAACATGAATATTGATATATGATTGCACTTCAGGAACAAAATAGTAAAATTTGGAGAAACTAATACCTAGAGAAGTAGTTGGCCAGTCACAAATTTCTAAAGCAAAAATATTGTAGAAGTTTAAAAGGTACTTCTTGTGTCCTATTTTATGTGGTACCCTTTTACAGAATCACCAACTTGATAAACAACAACAATGGTGGATCCTGAAACAACCATCATTGTCACCAACATTACCAACATTGCTTTTTAGCAGAAACTCATAGGCAGTACACTTTGCAATGACTTGGAAAGTAATTGAATCTAAAGTAACTGTGTATCCTCAGAACCTGCAAACAAGAATATTTGAAGTTAGTCTGATATTACATAGTTAGAAGTGTAGTTAATATTTTGTATCAAGTAATCATATGTATTATGTCTTACCTAATATCTCTTTGTAGATGATGTTTTTGCTGTATGTGCCTTTCTTGCACTTTGATTGCTCCGTCATAACCAAAACCTAGTCGTTGACATTGATAACCCCCTCGATAGTGCAACGTATAGTTGTCCATGTGAAAAAACGTATTGTGGCAATTACATTCCAACAGTTGGTATTGTTTGACGTTGTCCTTTGTTAATCGTCATTGAAATGCACACTGGAAATTATTTTCTAATGAATTTGAATGGGTAACCTTCATTTTCGGAAGGTGATAGCTGGATTCATGAAATAAATACATGTTTGAAAGAATTTTGGCCTATCATTATTTCAGCATGTATGACGTTGTTGTCAAAACCTCGGCATATCATTCTCGTGCCATTACACAAGCCATTGAAAGCATCTAAATTTCTTAGTAACATGATAGGCATATTTTTCTTCAATATCAATCTGCATAAAAGTAAAAGCTACTTTGATAAGCAATTTCACTTAAGAAAGATATTGAATGATAATTGAAGTTTTATAATTATAAGTTTGAAATCAAGTACATAGTAATATGTTTGTGGAGTAAATAACTAACTATTTCTAAAAAAATATTTAATTATAGAGGATACATCAGCGCATGTTTAAATCTCTGTACATTGAGTGTTGCTCGAAAAGTTTCCATCCTTCTTGTAGTTCTTGTCGGCTGCACTAATTAGTATTCTTTTCTTTTTATCTTGTTAGCTAAAGTATTCTATGAGCATTTGGTTTTATGATATACTGTTAGTGTCCATTTGTGTTCAATGGACTCAAGTTATAATTTTATCTTGCAGGATTAGTATCAACAACCTTCTGCGCAAGAATCAATTCGTAAAGATCTTAATGAAAATGAATTGAAGTTTCTCGATAAAATTTGTGGTTAGTTTCTGTTTAAATTATTGATATAATAATATTACAGTAAAATACAATCATACGCTACTAAATATTGAAGAATATACCTGTGTAGAGGCAGACTGTACCACTTTACAAGCTAAAAGAAACCGGTGTATATCTATGTTTATATTTAGTTATGACAATATTTTTCAATGTGATGATTTGAAAGTTCATTTCTCGTCATGTTCCAAATAATTTTTCTTGCCAGGTTCTCATGTTTATCTAGTTTTTTGTAGGTGACAGAATCTACAGATTTTACCGAGTTAACAAACAAAGAACCATGGCTCTAATCAACAAAGTTGGCTGTAAAACCAGAAATGTTGTTTGGGAAGAGTGGAAAAGAGTGGCTAGGTAGCTTTGAATCTGGATCTAGCAGGAGTTTTATGGTTTGTAAAAGTACAAATTAGCTTTTCAGAATGTGGAGGCATTGAGATTAAAGAGAGCTAGGACAAGGTTAGTTGGTCCAAAACGTTTACTCTTTTCGCTTATCTTAAAATTATTTGTTAGTTTTTTTGGCAAAACTGGTTACTCTACTCATTCTGGTAATATCCAGGAAGTCAAGTTATTTTCTTTTCTCCTGTAATAACAAGATTTTCTTTTCTCCTGTTATCTCTTTACTCTGTCATAACTTTCATTATGAAATAGGAACATTTAATATAATTCATTTGAAGTATATAATATAATTTTTAGCTTAATTCAGAAAAATGAATATATGCAATTGTTGTTAGTAGATAGAATATTGATTCTAAAATACAATCCTATGCTACTCAATATGGAAGAGTCTACCTGTGTTCTATAACTGAGAAATTACTGTTAATGGACTGTGGTTATGGAATGGCACCTTAATCTGGTCCAAGATTTGCAAAACAAATCGGTAGCCAGGTAAAAGAATGTCACTTTAGTTTTTCCAACAATCTTTTACTACCTTCTTAATTCAAATATAAAGTATAGCATTCTAATTTGTATATCAATGTGTTGTTTCTGTCACTATCTGTTTATCGTGCTGTTATGTAGTTTTGTTCTGTTCCTTTGAGTCGAGATCAAACATAATCTCATATTAGTAAATATGTAAGAACGTACCTTTGGGGAGGCTGACCGTTTGGTGTTAGAGTATTTAAGTAATCTTCCTGATAGTAGTTGTTTGTATCATCCTCTGCAGAGTCGAAACTAAGAAACATTTTGTTTAAATAAACATAAAAAGGAAAAAAGAATAAATTACTTAGGTTTATTAAACACGTGAGGTATGAAAGAATAATATTACCTCCTCATCA
This sequence comes from Capsicum annuum, assembly GCF_002878395.1. NCBI lineage: Eukaryota > Viridiplantae > Streptophyta > Magnoliopsida > Solanales > Solanaceae > Capsicum > Capsicum annuum. The sequence goes on along the minus strand of NC_061119.1, from coordinate 200,754,959 downwards.
ACTAAATTAAACTAAATTAAGTTGGCATACCAAGTAATATTGTGTTTAAATTAACAATGTATAAAGGGAGAGATGATATAGCGATCAAAAACCTGGAAATAAAATTGTTGAAATTGTGATGAGACGAAAAACAATGAAAGATGCAACTGTTTATGACGATGAACAATGAGAAAAGCTCAAGGATTTATATAGAAGGACAGAAGGTACAAATCAAGACAAATTTGGATGTATTTTTTGGTGAAACCAAGTAGGCGTGTGTTTTTTTGGTTGAAAAAAATCAAGTAGGAATCAAATTGGATTAAAAAAAGAGAGGAAAAAGTTAAATTTGGAAAGAATTTAATTGCAGGGAAATATAAGGTAGTTTTGGGTTGAAAGAAATCAAGTTGGAATCAAATAGGATTAAATAAAAAAAAGGCCGTATGTTTTACAATTTGGAAAGAATTTAATTGTAGGAAAATATAAGGTGTTTTTGGGTTGAAAGAAACCAAGTAGGAACCAAATAGGATTAAATAATAAAAAAGACCGTATGTTTTACAAGAAGGAAAAAAACGTATAAAAAAATGGGGAAAAGCTAAATTTGGTAAAGGTTAATTATGGAGAAATTTAGGGTGTTTTTTTGGTGAAATAAAGCACGTACAACACAAAATAAATTTGGGAAGAATTTAATTCTTGAAAAAAATTAATATATTTATTTTGAAGAATTAAATTTTAGGAAAAAGGGTAAAAGACGGTTTTGTCTAAAGCAGACTCTTTTAATGAAGGGCAAAAAGTTCAATTCACTTTTCAAAGGGCCTTCAGGCTTTTAATATATATTATATATATATATATATATATACTAGTTTAGGATATGTACGTTGTACGTGTATCAAGCGTTAATTAAGAATAAATATGTATAAAAAAATATGTGTGTACTTTATTTTATTAAGTGCAATAATTTTAAAAAGTATAACGTATAATTTTAAAGATAAGAAAGTGTAGTTAATTAAAGAGGAATATGATAAATGATCGTCAGACTAATAATTAAGGAGCAAAATTAGATGTAGTCAAAAATATATTTTCCGTCTAAATTTATTCTACGTAAAATCTTTTATAAGTTGAGATGTTTCAAATTAATGACAATCAAAGTTTATACATTTTAAATGGTATTTAATTATTATACTTATTTCCAAAGTTTGGAAGTACTTTATTCTTGCCAAATTGTACATTTTCATCAAACTGACGGCATATTATGCATTTTTACTAATAAAAATGTGTAAAAATATAACTTGTATTTATTTTAATTTTCGCGTCTGCTATAAGATAAGATATTAAAACTCATTTTTTTGTTAATAAGACTAAAAAAACCAAGTCAAATATTTATTGTTGAGTATTTTATAGTGGAGAAAAATCAAATATAATAAATCAACATAAGATACCAACATGAACCAAAATAAACAAAAAGATAAGAAATGACAACATACAAAGATAAAAATATATGACCCTTTAGAAATACAAAATATAGGTACTTCTTCGGTCTGGCTCTACCTCTCCAGATGTCCGCCACTACCAATCATTTACTCCTACTCAATAGAAATGACTTAAGACTTAAGCTTTACTTCTAAACCAATCTTAGGTGTAACATCGCTAAACTTACATTACAAATATCCAGTTTTGATTCTTCTCAACCTAAATGTAAATTCATATCTCAACTATGTACTTAAAAACAAAGATATAATAATCATATGTCCTTAGTTTTTTCATTTCTTTTATTTTTTCTTGATCAAGACAATACTACTTAAATATAGTTTACAAAAATTAAAAGGTTGCAAGTCACTTTCTTTGGTTCATAAAATTTGGAGTAAGAACATAATTAAACTTGAATTTACTTGTGATTTACGAATTAAAATCTAATGAAAATCGATTTTTATGAAAAAAAAAAAGGCAAGGCTTTTTTTGATCCTTAACTCTTAAAAGAATATTAACCGAACAAAAAAGTAAATACAATGTGAAATTATAACAAAACTGAATAAACATATATATATATATATATGTATGTATGTATGTATGTATGTATGTATGTATGTATGTATGTATGTATATGAATTCAATTAATAGATCTTCTTCTTTTGGACCTTGTATCCTCTTCGTTTAGTTAAGCATCTAAACACATGATAAAAATATTTTGTTAGATGCTTTTGGGTTAAGTTTTGAGATAATAACTTCTTGAGGTAAATAACTTCTTGAACTTTTTTATTTATATAAAATAATAGACACTTGAGAACATAATTTTTTTTTCCCGAAATTTGACTCTCAAATAAGTATAATCATTTCTTTAAGTATTATTCAAAAGTGGATGAATATATCTATAACCTTTGAAATTGTACGACGATTTGATGCCATTACCAAAAAAGCATTTGGTAAGGGGGCCATGAGTCTGTCCATAAATTTTTTAAATTTATTTACACATTATTTCAAATACTTATTATATCATAAAAGAAAAACATTATTCAATACAAAAATAAATGGAAAGATAATAAAAGTTATATATTTTTATATTTTAATTCTAGATAAGCCCCTAGACTCAATCATGAAAGATGTGATGGTCTTCACATACATCCCAATATCTTCGATGATTGTATTTGAATTAGTGTTGGTGTCATAAAATACAGCAAAAGAACAATCATTAGCTATTGGGAGGTTGAATACACTGTTGCCCTCTGACTTGACATTGCGCCCATATGGTCTATGGGAGCCTTTGTTGATGTCAAATGTTATTGATCTCAAACCATTTGTATAGTAAGTACCTCTTATCCCAGTAATAAATTCTGATGGATAGTCTAATACAACCTTTAATAGAATAGGAACAATCACAAAGATATAGTAATATATATACAATAACAACACACTATGGGGGTATGGGGAGGGTCGCGTGTACATTGTCTGTATCGGCCACAACTTCAGACTCAAAACAACATATCAACAAATAATGATAATAACTACCACAAACTAAAACTACATGCAATCTACTCGAAACAACATGCTTATTCCGTTTAAAAAAGAATGGTCTATTTTTCTTTTTAATTTGTTTAAAAAAAGAATGACTCCATTCCTCTTTTGACAACACTTTAATTTTAACTTTTCACGTGACATGTTTAAGGCCACAAGATAAAGAACATCTTGGTATATGACATAACATTAATTTAGTACTACAAGAAAATATATATTGCACGTGAATTTTGCATGATTTGAATTTTTTTTCCTTAATTAAAATACTGCTCAATAGAAAAAAAATTGTCTTTTCACTATTTTTTTTAAAATAATTATCATTAAATTATTATTCAAATATTTAGAATATAAAAAGAAATACGTAAGAATCTCATACCGAAAAGAAATTAAATGCAAAGTATAAAATTTTTCGTTAGCAACTTTTGGGAAAACTCAATTTATGGAAACTAAAAAAAAAAATAAGAACCAAAATTTATATATAAAAGA
>NC_061119.1:200750582-200751388 GCF_002878395.1 Capsicum annuum | reverse complement strand
AAAAGTGATTTGAACTTTTTGTCCTTTATTAAAATACTCCTCAATAGACAAAATCGTCTTTTTACTATTTTTTAAAAATAATTATTATTTAGATATCTAGAATATAAGGGGAAAAAAATAGAAGAATCTCATACCTAAAAGGCTTTAAATGTAATGTGCAAAATTTTTCGTCAGGAATCCTAGGAAACTTTTTAGGAAAAATCGTATCCATGGAAAGAGAAAAAAATAAGAACCAAAATTTATTTAATTAAATAAAGAACATACGTTTGGCAGATTCTTTTAGGAAAAAACTTGACAAATGTTTGGCAGATTTTTTTAGGAAAAAACTTTTGGGATATATATATATATATATATATATATATAAATTATAAAATTAAAGGCTCCTAAAATATAATGTTTAACACTTCTAAATCAATTAAAATTGTACCTTAATTAAACGATTAGAATTTTATCTTAATTAAAAGAAAAACTCTACAATTAATTCTATTTAAGTCAAGTTTTTGGTAAAAGTGTGAAGCCTCTTAGAAAAGTGATTTGAACTTTTTGTCCTTCATTAAAATACTCCTCAATAGACAAAATCGTCTTTTCACTATTTTTTAAAAATAATTATTATTTAGATATTTAGAATATAAGGGGAAAAAAATAGAAGAATCTCATACCTAAAAGGAATTAAATGTAATGTGCGAAATTTTTCGTAAGGAATCCTAGGCAACTTTTTAGGGAAAATCGTATCCATGAAAAGGAAAACAAAATAAGAACCAAAATTTATTTAATTAAAAAAAAACATACGTTTGGAAGATTCTTTT
>NC_061119.1:200653509-200747582 GCF_002878395.1 Capsicum annuum | reverse complement strand
ATTAAAAGAAAAACTCTACAATTAATTCTATTTAAGTCAAGTTTTTGACATTCGTTGGTACGTTTGGCTATCTTTTCCTTATTTTTATGTAAAAATTGTTTGTTTATCTAAGTCCGTCCCTTAATGTTTTTTTGCCTGTTCCGTAACTACAACTTTAATTCCATTGTCATGTTTTTGCTATGTTTCTTGTAGGGTATAGAATTTTTGGTGGTAAATATATTCTTTTAGCTACTTTTTTCGATTTGCTTTAAAGTTATGTTTTTTATTAGTTTCAATTATATTGGTCTATTATCTATTTTGTTGTAGCGTTTGCTTTCTTACTATTTGTTAATGTTAATTTTTAATTAGGGGGGAGATGAATGTTCGATTGAGTTTTGAGATATTTTTGTATAAAGGTTAGTTTTAATCGTATTGATATTCTTTGAGCTACTTTTTCGACTTGCTTTAAAGTTGTGATTTTTGTTAGTTTTAATCACATTGTTCCATTATCTATTTCGTTGTAGTGTTTGCTTTCTTATTATTTGTTAATGTTAATTTTTAATACAGGTGGTAGATAAATGCTCAATTGAGTTTTGAGAAATTTTGTATAAACGTTAGTTTTAATCGTATTGTTCCAACATCTCTATTATTATATTATTTTCTTGTAATTTACAAATGATAGATGAATATTCAATCCGATTTGAGGAATTTTATAATATGAGAAGGAGGGAAAAGAAAATGGACATATTTACAATGACTTCCTTTGTAGCCTTCATACGTAGACAAAACTATCCTAAACCTAATCATGCAAATCCTAAATCTAACAAATTAACAAAAGACAATGACATAACCTATGTAAACCCAAATATAATCTCTATTCATATCCAAATATAAACCCAATAAATGACAATTTTTGCCCCTCCCCCTTTGTATTCTTCCACATATCTCTCTCTCTATATATTGTATATATACTTGTATATATTTGATTTAATTAATCTTAAAATTATTAACTACAATTCACAAAATAATAGTTAATATTATGGATATGATAAAGGTTTTAGCAATGGGAGGACAACTAAAGAAGGGAGGGAGTAGTGTTTTGGGATGAAAAAGAAAGATGTAAAATAGTCAAGATTTTTATGTCTTATGATACCCATCTTATTCGTTCAATTTAATTCCTGTTTGTTGATGACAATGGACACTTTGTTTTATAGAAAATCATGGTACTGATCATAGTTTCAACTTTATCACGGTAAGCCCAATCGTTAAGTAGTTTATATTAGGATACAAGATTAGGAGGTCTAAGTGCGTTCATAAAATTTAGTAGTGTTGTCCTTTTTTAGTAGTCGTAATATATCATATATGTTGTTTCGAGTAGATTGCATGTGGTGTTATTTTGTGGTAGTATTGATTTATTATTATTTGTTGTTGTGTTGTCTTGAGTCGATGAGGTACAGACAATGTATACTCTACCCTCTCTGTATCCCATCTATTGTTGTTGTCGTTAAGTATATATTAGGATAGAAAGTTAGGAGGTTAGAGTGTGTTCATAGTAGGTAGGAGTGTTGTCCTTATTTAGTAGTCGTAATACGTGCTATGCTTGTCGTGTTTTTGTGACTTTGTGCTGAGTTTTATAAAAAACTAAAGAAACTTTTGAATCTTGTAGTACTAAATTAATGAGACTAAACAATACATAATCTATATCTATATTATATTAAAAATGTGAAAGATCTTTCAACTATTGTTTGAACTTTTTATCTTTTATCAAAAATTTTTGCTTTGGATAAAATTATTTTTTACTATTTTCTCATTATTTAAAAATTAAAATTAATTAAATATATTTATGACAAAATCTTTCCTTATTAAAAGTTATCAAAATTAACCACAACCAATACATTTTTCATTGTTAAAGAATTCTAAAATAACTAAAATAACTTCACCAGCACATACAACTACTACACCCACTACCAGATTTTCCATATTTAGCAGTAAACACTAAACTCAAGTGTCCTTATTCAGTAAAAGTCTATTACAAACTTTATTTTCCCGAATAGTAAACTTACTATCCGAATCGTGTTTGGAAGAAACAGCAAAAAACCACTTAAATTTTGGTTCTTGTTTTTTTTTTTTATTTCCATATATAGGATTTTTCCTAAAAAGTTTCTAACGGAAAATTTTACAAATTGCATTTAATTTCTTTTTGGTATGAGATTCTTCCTTATTTCTTTTTTTCTTTTATATTCTAAATATTTGAATAATAATTTAATGATAATTATTTTTAAAAAATAGTGAAAAAATGATTTTGTCTATTGAAGAGTATTTAAACGAAGGGCCAAAAAGTTCAAATCACTTTTTTAAAGTTTTCACACTTTTAATATATTATAGATTATAGATATAGATTGTAGATATAGATATAGATTATAGATATAGATGTAGATGTAGATTATAAATTATAAATTGTAGATTGTAGATTGTAGATGTAGATATATACTATTTTAAAAGTGGGAAGCCTCAAAAGTAAAATTAAATTACAATTATACCCTTCAAAAATTGATTGACTATTGTAACATCTAATCAAATGGAATATCAAAAATTTTCTGCATCAAATTTTGATTAGTTGAAATCAAATTAATGATAAATTACTATATTGTGAATGTTGCTATTAATTTTAATGAAAATCTTTTGACTTCTTGCTGGAATACCTTTGATTTGCCTTCGGTTAAAAAAGAAAACATCAGCAGCGCCAATATAAATGAACTTTTAGAAAGAACAAATAGTACTCCGATTACTCCGATCTTCATTTTCCGTAAGTTCCATCAGTCACTTTCCACTTTATTTTTTCTTGAATTTCTTTAGTCTTTATACTATCATTTGTTTTTTTCCTTTCAAGAAGTATACCATAGCTATCTTTATCAATAAATTGCATTACTTCATACATCAATAAAATTACAAATTCTATGCTCTATTTCAGGTGAAGAGATTATGATTTTGTTCTTAGTTTTATTCTTTCTCATATGTTGTTAGTGATTTTTCTACGGTTGAACCTAAAATTTTTCTGTTGGGTCTCACCCGGTGTCCAGTAATCAGCATCAGCATTGGAGCCTCGACTAATCTGGATCGTGCAAGGCTCATTCTGGAAGTAACGTTCCTAATAAAATCTTTTGCATACCCAGGACTCGAACTTGATATCTTAGGTCAGGAGTGAAGTAATTCCATCACTATATCACAATCCATGTTGGATAATATTTAATTCTTAATTGAAATATTTCTTTTTATGGAACACGAGATGAGACGAGAAGGTAAAAACTGTAAATTAGTGTAATTTATCATGGTTAAGTGATTGAATAAATTAAAATATGTGTTAATTAATCATGGTTAAGTAACATAAATTCTAAATTCAAACACATGAAATGCATATATCAAATTGGTGTTTATATTGAGTGTAGATAAATTTTTTCCGTGATTGTCAACTATCCGAAAAATATGTGTACATTATAAAAACGAGTAATTTTCATGGATAGTCACCCAAATTTTGAAAATTACCTACAAATATCACTTTTGTTTCTTTTAGGACAAAAATATCACTCAACTATCCCTATTTTCCTAAAAATATACTTGATACTTCAAAAACATTTCTTCTATCCTATTAAACATGTCATGTCATTAAAATTTATTTTTATATATATAATAAATAGATCTATTTAACTTATCAAATTTATTTAACTAAAATTTTATCCTATTTTTTCAAAAGATAAACACACATGATATATTTATCATTGAGGAACAATTTAATTATGTACTTTAAATTTTCTTTCTTAAAAAAAAAGAATATAAATTATATTTATTCTTTATTCGATAAGAGAAAAATTATTACATCACATGATAAAAATATCAGATAATCACGCAACTTAAAGGGAAATAATTCGTCTGATAGTGCTATGCACATTACTCATCAATGACGTAGTTGATGTGTAAAAGTTTGAATTATTTTATTTGGTACTTTTCAAAGTTTTTCTAATTTATTTATTTTACCACTTAATAATATTTTTAAAACTCAAGGTATTTAAATGAATTGGTACTAATTTAATATTTTTTGGTTATTTATTTCATATACTAAAGATTCTTAAAATGTAAAAGAAATAAAAATGATGGCTTTCGAATTTTCATATACTCACTAAATGTACTATTTTTGAAGGAAAGAAAAATTATTTAGTCATTAAACAAATTAAATTTTTAAAAAAATAACAACAAAATGATCTAATATTACAAATGAATCTTTAAAATAGTACCCAACCAATTATCGCTTGTTTCTTTTGTGGGTTTAGGATAAGGAAAGAATATAAATTGGCGTTAATTATATAATATGACGAAATATAGTATAATTGAAATAAAAATTAATATAAAAAAACTAAATTAAAAATAATAAAATTTTGTTTTCTAAAGTTTTTTTTGCCTATGTTAACTTTGCGGATTTATTTGATTCTTTATGAATTTTACTTGGGGAAAATTCGCAAGACGAATCCAGTTTTTGTCAAAAAGATCTTGCTTAAAATTTTGCAAGTGATCTACATGCGAATTAAAATTTTCGGGTGATAATTACCTTTAAGATTTTTCAATTGAATTTTGTTTGACAAAAAATACTTAGATTTTCTCCTTCAAATTTTGTTTGATAGAAAAATTTGTAGGTTTTTCATCAAATTAGTTTTGAAAAATTTGTAGAGAATTAGGTTACCGGAAAATTCTTTTGTAAATTTTCAATAGTTTTTTTTACGTAATTAAAATTTTTCTTGTATTTTATAAGACGTAGGTTTGACTAAATGAATTTTAAAAATTAAACAGGTTTATTATTAAGAAGATAAGATTTTAACAACATGGCATGCCAAGTAGGAGAAAAGAAGGCTTTTAAAGTGTAAAGTATTTTTTGAGGAAAATAGGAATAGTTGAGTGATATTTTTGTCCTAAAAAAATAAAAGTGATATTTGTAAGCAATTATCAAAACACGAATGACTATCTGTGGAAATTACCCTTATAAAAACTCATGTATTAGTTCCCTATATTCCTTAAAACTGAAGCCTTACGGGGTTATGATATTTTACTTTTGAGATTTTTTGTTTTGTTTTAAGATGACTATTGTATATTTTATACCCAATTTATCATTTTTCTGTTGACGTGTTGGGTTTGGAGAGGGAAAAAAATCCTTTTTTTTTTTTAGTGAAATAGAAATGCATTAAATTAAAGGATTGTTTTGTTTTACATAGCAAGGCCTAGTCAGGCACAAAAACATAACAATTGTGATTAGCATGTCCATTACTGGATACAGAGCGTGTGGATGATTTTTCATTGAAATCTTCCCCAAAAAACTACTCCTACACTAACTGGTGGAGTTGAAAAAACATATAGTCTATCAAAAAAATTCTGCTCTGAACCTTGTTTTGCTATCAAGTCCGCTACCATATTTTGCTTTGGGTAAGTACGATAGACTGGAGGATTCCCCAAACTCCTCAGTAGAGACCTGCATTCATAGTCAACTGAATCATAAAGTAAGTTACCGTGGTGGAGCATGTTATAATTTCCAAAGAATCAGTGCATACTTCCAGAGGTTTTAGGTTCTGCTCAAAGGAAAGCTTTAGGCCTTCCTTCAAGGCCAAGAGCTCCATGAGATTATTGATGGCATGGATAAAGCTTTTGCTGAAGCCTACTACCCAATCCCCTCTATAATTCCGGATGACTCCTCCAATTCTCCCTTTCCAGGGTTGCCAAGGCAAGATCCATCAGTATTCAACTTAAAAAGGTTGGGGGGACGGGGTAACCATTTGATGGTGATATTGGTAGTGGAAGGGGCCTCAGTGAAGTTACCTAAGTGTTGGTATTCCACAGCTCTAGCATAAGGTATGCTGAAGCAAGGTTGGGAGTTGGTGTTCTGAAATTTATTGACATTTCTTATTTTCCAGAGGTACCATAAGCAGAAGGGTAAAAGAGTACTCCAGGGAGTGTTGTTGTCAAAACAATCCTTCTTCAATCTTTCCCATGTGGTTGACTAGTTATTGGTGTCAAACATAGGTAGCTGAAGTTGGATACTCCCCTTATATTTTTGGATTAGCTTTTGCCAAAGGGTCTTGGCTAAGTTACATCCAAAGAAAATATGGTGCTGGTATTCCAGGGAAGAGTTGCAGCACTGACAAAGAGTGGTAATATTCAAGCTCTTTTTGGAGAGGGTGACTCTAGTGGGCAGACTATTGTGGTGCATAAGCCAAACAAAGGTTTTGATCTTATTAGGGATTCTAAGATGCCAAATCCAGTTGAAGGAGATGTGGACTAACTGGGGGTCAGAATTAACGTTGGTAATGTGATGATAAAAAATTTTACAAAAAAAGGTACCATCACCTCTAAGACCCCAAAGAGGAGTATCCTGGATAAGGTAGTTGCTTGGAAAGAAGGTGTTGTCGATGCTAGAGAAAATATTAGGAGGGATATCACAAGATAGGGGAGTGAAGTCCCATCTTCCATCCTTTTAAATATCCTTGACCATAATAGGGTCATAAGTTTGGATATTGGGCCCCTGAAGAATAGAAGAAAAAGGGGGAGGGAGGGGGCATTCCAAGTATCGATCTATCATGCCAAGCTCTAACCTTGGTTCCATTCTTGATGACCCAAAATAAGGCATCTTTACAGAGGTTCTTATATTTGTTGATGTTGTTCCAAGTCCTAGAACCCTTGCTGCTACTCTTTTTTCCTATTCCATTTTTAGAAATGAGAGTGTTGGCCCAAAGAAATGTGGGGTTAGAATACATTCTGTAACCCAGGCTGCAGAGAAGGGCTTCATTCTTGGTGGTAGCAACTTGCATGCCAAGCCCACCATCTATTTTAGGGAGGGTGATGGTGTCCCACCTAACCAGGTGTATTTTTTTTTAGCATCTGTGTTTCCCCAGATGAAATTCCTTTGGGCTCTATCAATCAACTTATGTAAGTTACTAGGAAGGTGGATATATTGCATGACCTGATTAGGGATGCTGGCTAAGGAGGACTTAACTAGAGTTACCATACCATTCATGTTGAGGAACTTGGTTTTTCACCCAACTAACTTACTGTTCAGATTGTCCAAACTGAATTGGAAGTCCCCCATCTTAGTTTTTTTGTGGAATATGGGGAATCCCAGGTATTTACCAAAGTGGTTAGTAGGGTGTATGCCCAAGATAGAAGAGAGATTTTCTTGGTCTTCCAGCCCACAGTTTTTGGAGAAGATAACTTTGGATTTAGCAAAGTTGATTCTTGGTCCAGAATGGTAACTGAAGTTTTGGAAGATCCTATTGATAATCTAGCAGTTTTTAGAGTCTGCCTTTGTAGAAAAGTGAGGTCATCCGCAAAGAAGAGGTGAGAGATGGGTGGTCCCCCTTTAGAGATGGATATGGGGTCCATTGGAGGGTGTCAACCTTCAAGTTGATCCTCCTAGAAAGAAGTTACATGCATAGAATGAAGAGATAAGGTGACATAGAGTCCCCTTTCCTAATGCCCCTAGAAGGGTTAATGGGGGTGGTCTTCCCCCATTAACAAGAATAAAGATGGCGGAGGTAGAGATACATAAGAGAATGAGATTTATGATATTTTGGAAAAAGTTGAAGAAGGAGAGAGCCTGCCTAATAAAAGACCATTCAAGTCTATCAAAAATTTTCTGAAGGTCTATTTTGAGGAGCATATTGGACTTCTTGCCCTTCATTTTGGAGAAGTGACTAACATATTTCTGGACAATAATGGCATTATCAGAGGCCCTCTTTTTAGCCAAAAAGCTATCTTGGTTGGGGCCAATGATGTTTGCAAGCATGGGTTTCATTCTGGTGGCTATAATCTTAGTGATGATTTTATATTGAGTATTATAGAGGCCTATGGGTCTAAAGTTCTTTAGAGAAGTGGTATTTCTACATTTGGGAATAAGATAAAGATAAGTGGAGTTGACTCTGGGGTCCATAGAGTAAGAAATGAAGGTCTCCTGACAGAACTTAACTGGGGGCCCCTAGAATGTCTCAAAGTTTTTAGTACATAGATAGGTGCATGCTATTAGGCTCAGGATCTTTGTTAGGCTTGAAGGAGAAAACAACCTTTTTAACCTCTTCAAGAGAAGAGATAGCCTGTAAGAGGTCATAATTGAGGGGGCTGATGGATCCCAAGGTGGAAGGGTTAGATTGGGTAGAGAGATACCCTAAGGTGTGTTCAGAAGAGTAGAGGTTAGCATAGAAGTTGAAGACAGTGTTGGCAATATCCATTTGGGGGTCGTTTGGTAGAGCGTATAAGATAATACTGAATAGGCTGTATTAGTAATGCTGGGATTGTAGTGTAAGGATTAGTAATACTGGGATTAGTAATATTGGAATTATTTTTTATGTAGTGTTTGGTTTGATGTATTGAAAACAATACGTATTGCTATATTTTAAAAAGAATATTTGTTTGTTTACAAAAATACCCTCAACATATTATAACTTTGTGTATTTTCTTTGCAAAATTTTATTATTTTTTTTTAACAAAAAAAATGAACAATATAACTAATTATTTACTTTGAAATAATTTTAAGATTTAATCATTCACTTGCAATTTTTTTTTTGGGATTATCTTTTCTTTATTTGTTTATCATTTGCTTGTTGTTACCATTTTGTGGTGTTTTTAAGTTGGAGGGGGCACGTGTAACTTTTGAGTGAGACAATAGAATCATTATTAACATAAAGTTGTGTTCGGTAGAGTGTTCAAACTAAGTAGAAAAATTATTTTTATTTATGAATATCCTATTTACAAAATTAAAGCTTGTATGTAATCATGCAATTTATTTTTGAATTTTGATCAATAAGTATTTTTTGAAGTTAATGGAATAATTTTTTTATGATTAAAATTATTTGGAGGGATATTATTAGCTTGATAAATTGAAAAAGAAGCAACTCACATTGAATAAGTTGAAAAAGATTTAGAAAAAAATTAATGAAATTTGAGGCATTTTTGTAAATAATAATAAAATTTGTAAACTAATTTATTTTAATAAATTTATCAGTACAAATATAAAAAATAAAATTAAGAATTTTTTTTTAAAAGAATTTGAGGGATATTTTTGTCTTTACACATATTAGTCCATGGTATTAAAACTCATGTATTGCTAATACCACCATATGGGATGTATTAGTAATACACCCTATAATACCATATAGGGTGTATAACTAATACATGGTATTAGTAATACATAGGTCCAAAATTCTACCAAACATAGTATTAAGTAATACCACACTTAATACATAAACAGTTTTTTTTTAATACGTCCTAGCAAACGACCCCTTAGTGATAATGCCACTTTTCACTTTCATTTATGAGGGAGTTAATCCTGTTCCTTCTCCTCCTATTGATGGTGGAGGTATGAAAGAATTCAGTGTTTGAATCCCTCTCTAACAACCATGAGATTCTAGACTTGAACTTCCAGAACTCATTCTCCAGGGTAAGGATATAGTTGAACTCTTTGAGCAGAGTATGTTCAAGACCATGGAGGAAGGGGCTTGTGGGGTAGTTTTGGAAATTTTGGATGCCAGCCAACCTTGTAAAAAAGTGCTTCTTCTTATTGCAAATGTTCCTAAAGATATGTCTGTTTCAATCCCTGGTCTTCTCCTCAAAATCAGAGGTGGCTATAGTGATGCAGGAACAGTTAAGATATGAATCTCTGATGAGATTGGGGAAGTCATGATGACTAAGCCACATGGATTCAACCCTGAAGAGTTTATTCTGGTTAATAGGGGTAGAGCCTAAGTTGAGGAAGAGAGGGAAGTGGTCAGAGTAAGTTCTAGGGAGATGGGTGATTGAGGCCTCAGGGTAAAGGTGAATCCAAAGATCATTATCTAGGAATCTATCAAGTCTTTCCAAAATCAGGCCCTGCCTGTTCCTATACCTCATGTTAGACCAGGTGTATTTACTTTCCTTAAAACCTAAGTCAATAAGCTTGCAATGATTTATACAATTCAAAAAAAGGTTAGACCTATTAAGGTTTACCCTAGCACCGCCAAATTTTTCAGCAGCTCTAAGGACCTCATTAAAATCACCTCCTATTAACCAAATCTTACCCTAAGGGGAAATGAAGTTATTAGAATAAAAGGAGAGTTGGTCCCAAAGCTAAATCCTAGAGTGGAAATCAATTCTACCATAAATGATACTAATAAACCAAGAAGAAGGGGTGAGCTAACCTTGAATTTATCATGAATGGATTGAGTGGAGATGGAGACAAAGGTGATGGAAATAGAGTCATCCCTCCACATAATGATAAGACCCCCTGAGTTGTCAGTTGCTTTAGATTGGATGTGATTTTGGAAGTTCAGTTCCTCACAGAGGTCTTACTGATCAGTCATTTTAGTTTCCAGGAAAGCAAGAATGTAAGGGTGGTGGATATTTACCATGGCCTTACAATGTTTCCTGAATTCAGCATTCTTTTCCCTTGTAGCATTCCACACAATGCAATTCTTCATCTTTAATTGAAGGGGATGGAGGGGTTCTGTTGTAGTCACCTTGCCCTTCCCCTTGGGATTGGAGATGGCTGTCAAAGAGAAGGCCTTCTTTTTCTTGTTAAGTGAGGTTAGCTTGACCATGATAGTATCTTCTCTCATAGGGTTTATTGTATTTACTCTTAGACTTAGGCCTGCTAACCCTAAGGGAATTAGGATGATCACTATCTCTTGAACTAGCTCTGTGAACTCGAGATTTAGAGGTTGTTCTAGATTGAGTATTTTTGTTCTTAGGACTCTGAGTTGGGATAGAAACTTCTCTATATCCCTGTTTCTTACTCTCAGGGCTTCCAGAGCATTCAACCTCTCCACCTTTTGTAGAGTGAGGTGGGGAGAGGTTGTGATCATGGATAGAAGTTATGCCTAGCTTGGAGAGGATTGGTGTTCCCTAGTGAAAGGTGCAAAAGCTAGTCCTAGAAGCATCAGGGCTGGGTTGTAAGGTGAAAAAAGGAAAGGCTTAGGCTGAGATGATTCATGATCTTGGCTAGAGATTCTGTTGTCAACTTCTCCTGGCAAGGTGAGTTGATTACTTAAAATAGGGTTGCCATCCAGACATTGGACCCAAATGTCTGTAGTCTATGGTTCAGGCTCACCATAGCTAGTTGAGAAAGGTATTGAGGGTCCTGAATGAGTATGGTGACTTGTCTCCCTTCCTATTCTAGGTGCAGAGGCACTGTTTGGTTGGATAGGTATATTTCCAGCCAAGAAGCTGGTTGGTGATTTGGGGATAGGGAAGTTGTTGTAATGGTGATTTGGCTGGAGCTTGAGGAGTTCATGATTTCTTTCTTGAGAGAAATCACTCATTTTTTCCTCAGGGTATGTAGAGTGGAGTGTTGAGAGAGGGGAGCTGAGAGATTTTCCTATAGGATACACCACCAGCATTAAATGATTTATCCATGCCTTGGACATTCACCATCATATCACTGCAGGAAGTGGAAAGGTTTCTCGACGTCGGGACTTTAGGCTCATCATTGCCTAAATCCAGGTGTCCTAGTAGGGGCCCACATTGGGGATCCTTTTTCCTTTTAATTTTCATCAATTGAGAAGGGGTAATATTTTCAGAAGTAGGAGAATTTTGAGAAAAGGGGTCGGGTCCTTTAGGATCCATCTGGGCTTTTGTTGGAGGCCTATATTCAATCTGGGGACTGGGACTCTCAGTAGATGTATTCTTGGTTTGGCCCTCGACCCCAATAGGAGGTATCTGGGCCTGAACTTTTTTAGGCCCATCACCCGTCCTGCTAGGGGCTTTAGCACCGGGGGATTTTGAGGACTCCCCTTGGGCCGGCGAATGGCTGTAAGCCCAAATGGGGTGAGCGTGGTGGACTTTTTCGGTGAAAACTCCAACAATTTAGGGATTACAGATTTACTTGCCACCACATTGAAAGTTTTGACCTTTACGATGGGTGCTCCCTTGGTGGTTGCCTGTTGATTTTTCGTCACCATCTTCTTCTTTTTGGCAAATGAGACTGTTTACTAGTTGTTCGAGTGGTTTTCCGGCAAACTACCTGCCTCACCATAGTTGGCCTTCGATGGTGAGGCAGATACATCGCACACTATGGTGAGGCAGATATATCAAAGTCGTTCGAGTTGGCCTTCGATGTATCTGTCTCACCATAGTTGGCCTTAGATGTATCTGCCTCACCATAATATAGATAATTGAGATTACACTCTAATGATGTATCGGGAGGAGCAATGTTATTTGAATAGTATTTTTATATTTTTGAAAAAAAGACTGAACGAATATTATTACTAATTTATTTGTATAAATTCCATCATAGTTTATCGGGGGTCTATTGGAAACAACCTCTCTACTTCTTCGAAGGTAGCGGTATGGACTGCATACATTTTATCCTTCCCAGACCCCACTTTGTGGGAATACACTGAGTTTGTTGTTGTTGTAAATTCCATCATAGTTTAATGTTGCTAATTTCAATTAATTTTGTGTACTGCTAAATTAACACTAATTCATCCCAACACCTCCATCATGAAAAATTAAATTATGAGAATATATGTCTTTATATTAAGCAACTATACTACCCCTTGTTGTAAAAACATGATATGCACGTTACAAAACCAAACATCCACAGGTTCTTTATATTAATCTTTTGAATGTTTTAGAAGAAACTCTTGAGAGTGTGGTGAAACATTTTTAAGCATGCAAGTTCGAAATTATGAATCTATTATTCAAAAAAAAAATTACGAACTCTTTTTGGAGTTAATTTAACTTATTATTACTGAAGTTTGTTTATTATTATCATCAAATCAACTTTTTGATAATCACTTGTTAATTTATTGTTAAATGGATTAATTGACGAATTTTCATTGTTTAATCACAATATATCGTTAATTTTTATTTTAGTATTAGTTTAGTATACGTGTTTTGCACGTGTATATTATGTCAAACAATAAAAAAATTATTAACATAAAAATAAATATGATGTTTTAACTTAGATTGAAAGTGATTTTTTTTTGTTAATTGATTCATGAAAGCACATTATTATTCGAGCAATAGAGCTTAACTTGAAAAATGTTAATTACAATTATTGTTATGCATCATAACTAAGAAGATAAAAAAGAAAAGACTATATTTAGAAGTATACATAGTCTGTTCTAATCTTAGTGGACAGAGTTACCTGAAACTTATTGTTAATGGAGGTGTTAGGTATCCCGTAGAATTAGTTAAGGTGTGCGTAAATTGACCCGAATATCACGATTATAAAAAAAAGAATATATATGCTACAGGAGTGGATTCAGGATTTGAAGATTGTGGGTGCTCACTTCCTTTAAGAAAAAAAAAGTGTGTTGCTACCAGGAATCAAACCCACGCGACTTCAAGCATCAAGGTGCTCAAGTTCTACACCAAAGACAGCACCAAACAACCACTTTTGTTTATGGGTGCTTAACAATATATCATAAATGATTACTGTATTTTCTATATAAATATATAAAATTTTATCGGGGTCAGTGGGTGCTCAAGCACCCGGCAAGGACTACATGCATCTGCCCTTGATATGCTACATAACTTGAGAAAATTGAAGGAAAGATATCTTTTAAGTCTTAAATGAAGGATTGGTGACATTGACCTCTTAAAGAGTCAAACATCATTAGGAAACTTGATTAAGTTAATTATGGACTTGATTAATATTTTTAAAACTTTTTAATCTTTTTAAAAATACAAATCAACCCACACCCCTCGTTAATCCAAATCAACCAGCCTCTCCCATCTCTCTCTCTCGACAGCTTCTCTCAACTCTCTCCCAACCAACAGTTCTGAGAAATTCTCTCTTCAATCCCCGGCGACTTCAACCTCCGGCGAAAAATATTCGCGCGAGTTTCCTTTCGACTTTCAACCGTCAATCGACGTGAAAATGCAGTACGATGGTACCACAAATTTAATGGGTGATTTCGTGGTTAAGTCAGCCATGGGAAAATTTTTTGACGCCTTCAGAAAATACTTTGAGAACAAAAATTAGATGCTTATTTCAGGGAAAGCTGCTTTGGGCAATATCTTAATTTGTCGGAGGATAACAACGCTCATTTTCAGATGAAAATGGTATACGATCTTCTCAAGTGTAGGTTTATGTATAAAAACAAAGACAAGATGGATGAGGTGTGTATAAATTACTGTGGCATGCCTGTTTGTTTTGGTTGGAAGGAGTTTGTCATAGTTACCGATTTAAAATGTTATCCTCCTTCTCCTTCTTAAGTTATACCTACTCTGACCCTAAAAAAGCACCCCGCACACCCAAAAAAGACAAAACAAAGTCGAGTGATCATGATGACCTGGTGTCGATTATTGGTCCAAACTTCAAAAACAAAAATTTGATAGAATCGTTGAAAGGTAAAGGACTCTCAAAGAATCACAAGCAATCATTGTGCTTGGTTTGGTTTGTACATAATATTCTTTGGGCGAGAGATGTTAACAACAACATAAGCTTGATTTAATAAAGCTCTCCGAGGATCTTGAGGCATTTAACAACTATCCTTGGTGTTATGAAAGTTTCAAAATGACTGTCCAATATTTTTTGATTCCGTTAACGCCAAAGACAGTCAACTTATATGGCTTTCCATAGGCCTTCATGGTAAATATTTCTTTTGTCATGATATGATTCATCATTTTTTTATTCAATAATTCTTTTGATTTATTGGCGTTATATTATAGGTTTGGGCATTGGAAGCCATTCCTTATTTGAGATAACAAGTGAACTATCAGGAAGAAGTTTCCTATCCAAGAATCCTGAGATGCTTGTCGGCCAAAACCGGTAGAAATACAAAATTTCTTGATCTTTTCAACCCCCCAAGGAAGCAGTAAGTTCAATTCTAATCAAGGTTTTTTTAATTAATGATTATTTTAAATGATTTCATCATCATTCTAATATATGTATTGATTTATTTTAGATTATCCATCCGTGGCTTGTTCCGACCAACCGAGAGTTGAAGATGTCAGTTTTTCTTACTTTACGGTCTATGCAAACTTTACCAGGCCCTAAGGTCATTGATAGAATAAAAATAAAATTATTTTGAGCAACAACCATCACAAGAAAAATAATTTTAGAGGGTGGGCTTATTGCTGTTGACGATGGTAGTCGTAGTGGTAGTTGTAGTGGTGCTTCTGTTGGGGCTAATGATGCTCCTATTATAATTTTTTAAACAACAAGCCATTATAATTATGATCATACTGGTTGTACAGATTTTTCTCTACTTTTTTCCACATCTAGCGAATGTTCTGCATGCAAATGTCAAGATTGCAAGGCGAAACACGATGGAGTGATTAATGCTATTAATACACTAACTGCTTCTGTAAAGAAAATGACATCTAAGAGGGGTGTCATTTCATCAAAGAGAATTTCATATCCATACACTCCACTAGAGATCAAGGAGGCTAAGAGGAGAAGGAAAGATACTTACAAGGCACCATCAAGCATCGAAAAAAGAAAAATTGCAACGCCTCTGTCTTTGTCTTGCAATGATGTTCAGTGTGCAAGGGCCACATGACAGCAACATGAGCTGAAGAAGGTGAATGTACATCACCTATTCCAACAAACAAACAGGCATATATCTGTTTTAACAGATGATGTATCTGTTGAAAATTATCAAACAAATATATACATCTATTGCAACTGTTGTCTAACTTGTTGTATCAGATGCATTATCTATTGCAACAGATGATTTTTTATGTTGCAATAGATGGGTCATCTATTTGAAATTATCGTACTGCTCTGATTTACCTGTTCGAATTCATCCCAACAGATGATCTATCTGTTGCAACATAAGGCTCTTCTGTTGCAACAGATGGACAATCTATTGTATATCTGTTATTAGCATTGACAATTCTAGCTTTTTAGGTGGATATCAGTAGAAGCCACTGCTGAAGAACATAATATCACAGTTGATAATCCACCAACTACTTTCAAAGAAGAAGAAAAAGTGGAGCCTGTCAGTCCAGGAGAACGGAAGAATTACCCATTTGAAAGGTTCAACATCTCGAATGAGGCTCCAAAAAAACTAACATAGTTGATCAGCGACTATTCAGAATGAATTGCCGATGGGCTGTTAAAGCATCATGTCAGCAGGTACATAAATCAATTTTTAAAGATATTGATTTATACTATTCTTGTTGTATGAACGTGACATTAACACATATAAATCATCATGTAGAAAACAAAATGACGAACGCTAAAAAGTGAACGAATCGAGTCTTGGTTTTGCTATGTTTGACTTTATTGTTGCACATCCCGAAATGAAGAATTGGTTCTATTTGATGACACATCCCGAAACTTGCTGGAATGATGAGGTTTAAATTCCATAAATATTACTATTAATTAATACTTTATTTAATTGCATTTGTGTATTAATTTTTTTTGTCACATAATCCAAAATATTTGATAATATGTGCAGCACATCGATGTCATTTTTTACTACCTCTGAAAGAAGGCCAAGTTGCAAACACAAGAACAATATAGTATGCGGTAGGCAATTATTTGTCCAAAGTTTACATTAATAATTCCTACGATAGGTATTGTCAACAACAACCGAAAGTTTCCCGAAATGAGGAATGCTTAATCAAAATCATTAAAGGTTTTAGAATTCCAGTTGGCTTATCTTGGCATTTGATCGACGAAGTGTACATCCCAATCAATTATGGTGATAAATTCCATTGGGTGTTGGTTGTCGTCGTCCTAAAAGTGAAACGCATCCGGGTTTTTGACTCGATATCGTGAAGGAGATGTTGTGGGCCTTCGTCTAAGGTACAAAAGATGGCCAAAATATTGCCTACTTACCTTGATATAAGTGGCTTTTTGGACCAAAAGGTTCGTACTGATTGATCGACGATTGAAGCATACCGAGATAAAATGGTTAACCTATTTGATGTACAATATGTTGAAGGAATTTCTCAACAAACCATTGGTAGCCTGTAAGTATAAGTGTCATGATTTAGTTTCATTGCATAAATTTCACAACGCTTGCATGAATTACAAGATATGGATTATCTACTTTTTTAAAATGCAGGAATTGCGGTCCTTTTGTTGTAGCTTATGCCGAGTATTTGAGCAATGGATTACAAGTACCCAATGATGGACTTGATACCGGATTACTCCACAAAAGATATGCTGCTCTTTTATGAAAATACGGAGAAGCGAAAGCTCAAAAGCTATACGCAAGCGACATTAAAGATCCACGACGACCAAAGATGAATTCCGTAACACCGGATGAAGAACAACTTATCCATATTAATTAGATCTTTATAGCTTGAGTCCTTCAATTAATAACCTATCCTCCTTGGTTTAACTTGTTGATTTATTTGTAGAGTAGATCATTTGTACCCATAATGATTTTTTTTATATTTCATTTATTTGTTGAGTTATTTCATGTAATTTATGAAGTCTTTGACTTATTTTATGCTTTCTATGAATATAATTAAATCCTTAGTTTTGAACATGTTAATTGAAATGAAATACTAGATTTAAATATCACAACAGATAATACATCTGCTGTAGCAGATGACATATCTTATCAAATAGATTTAGACATATGTTAGAACATGAGATGCAACACGTATATCATCTGCTGGAAATTATATAACAGGTCTTCTTATTTTCTTAATTTTTTTCAACAGATTACCTATCAGTTGCAACAGATAGATTATATGTTGCAACAGATTGGATATCTGTTGCGACAGATAGACTAGGAAACATCTATTAATGCCACAAATGACCAACCTATTCCAACAGATAATCAATCTGTCACAACAAGTATTATATCTATTACAACATATATAAAATTTGTTGCATCATAAAAATTCAACTTGGCCAGACCTAAAAATTCTTGCCACAACATGTAAAGTGAAGTGGCTTGAAATAAAAAATTATTACCGTGTTTGTTTCTGTCTTTGTACATATTATTTTTTATACACGGGCTCCAACCATTTAGTTAGTACCCTATAAGCCCAGGCCCATTGCATCTTTCCCACAACGATGTCACACATACCAGTTACTTATGTATCGGTCAACAAACATTCAATGTATACAAGTGAGTACGGCCCGCACGCTGCACCAATTTTATTTTTTGGAAGCTTGATGTTCTTATTTTGACCATCAAAATCTCATGATTCCTTTGTCAAGACTTCAGCCGGCAAATGATCTATCAATTTACTCTGCGTCAACAACTTGGGCAACAACTTCAAGAGTGGCTGCATGTGGGCTAAAAATGTTTCCTCGATGAAGACAGGTAAGTTACAGTCATAAACCTTAATCTTTCCCTCATAGAGTAGTATCTCAACAACGAGAAAATATTTGACTTCCACGTTCTGACTGCAAGGATTCTCTTTGCCTTGTTCCAGCTCTTACCGTGTGGATATGGCTTCTTCTCTCTAATATATTTAATCACTTCTTCATCCCATTGGAACGTAGAAACTAACTTATCAAATCCTAGGCCACCGGAATCAGCTAGTTTACGGAGATCAGCATACCTATTCTTGAAATTATTGTAGAAGTTGAGGTCCATTATCCTATCGGCAACATCATAAGCATTCGGGTACGCTAATTGCCTGCCCCTCATGAGGCAGAGAATTTCATCAACATACTATGGTATAAGAGGACAATTTTTAAATAGGTTAGTAATTGTAAAGAATAAAAACACAGTGGAAAGAATCCAATGCAGAGAGTTCTCTGAATCAGTTCATATATTACCCAACCAACGCAGCTTATGCAACAGATGTGTATTATGTTACAACAGAATACCAAGCTGTTGCAATATATTACACATCTACAGCGTAGATTCTTCTTCGTGGAGTATATTGGAAGGCTAGGTTAGCAAAAGTAAACTTATATTGTCCTTGTACGACAAACACATATTTGTCATATTTGTAAAGTCTTTGGCGGCAAATGAATGCATGGTGTATTCTTTTTGAACCTTCGTCCTGGCATTCAGGATTTCTTGCAATTCCTTCTTCTTCTCCTTGCCAAGTGCCACAAATATGTCTACCTTCTTCAGCGGCCTCTGAACTTCAACAACTCTAGGAGCAGAAGGAGTTACAGATTTTGCTATTTTAGAATGGAGAGAATTTGTCCAATTTTTCTTCTCTTCCTCCTAACCGTCACTGTAGGAGTTCATGGCTCCCTCACCTCATTAGATGGTATGACTCCCCTCCTGGATTTCAATTCCTTGGAAATTTTAGAAATAGCCTCTAGCTTTTCAAGGAGTTTATCATTTTTGTTCTTGCACACTTTGCATTTGTAATGAGAACATGAGGGTGAGAAGCGGTGAGAGGGATCACTTTAAGGGTAGGAGGGATCGGTGTAGGGGTGAGAGGGACCTATAAAAGGGGTATTTTCAAAAGTATCACGACTGGGATCATCATCATCATCAGGATGGCTACCACCATCACAAACAACTCCATTAGCAACACCCCTAGAAGAAGCACCCGGATTTGTTGCAGTTTAAGGTTGGTCGTGAAGAGCTTCAACATTAGGCTAACCTTGCCTAACTACTCTTCTTATGGATATTGCTCTAGCCAATTGCTTCATTATTAGCTCTATCGTTGGGTCTTATTTTGTATCAACAAAATGCAGAGTAAGAAAAGAGATCATCCTCAGCTCATCATCGGTAGACACGATCCAATGATGCATAACCTATAAAAAAGACAGGAGGCATTTAAATCATATAATAATAATTTGCAGTCAGTTGGGTTACATTGATGTTAACATAACCAACTTATTCAACAGACGATTTAGCTACCATAATAACTAATCTGTATGTTGCAATAGATTGATAATATGTTGCATCAGATTACATATCTGTTGCATAATTTGCATCAGATGGGTAATCTATTGAGTCGGGTTTAGAGAACTAGAGCAACAGATGGTTAATCTGTTGCAAAATATGTATTGTCTGTCACAATAGATTACCTATCTATTGCACCAATTATAGCTGACGGGTAATTTGTTGCAACGGACGACCCATTTGTTTCAATATCTTTCTTTAAGGCAAATTATTTTAGTTGAAAGAAGACGTATTGCATTATTCGGAGGGTTAAATAGATCAGCGTCCTACCCCTTAATATTTTTTTTAATTCCCTTTGTAGCCGCCAACCATCTAAGGATCGTTGGATGAGAAACCTCATCCAGATAATCCTTGAACTACTTTCGGAGGGGAGGAATGACTTTACATGCCCAAGCCTAAAAAAATGTAAATAGGAAGTAAGAAAAAAAGTCATAATAAGTATATTCATTATAAATTAATGGATAAGTAAAAATAGTGATCAATTTTACCATGAAAGCCTAGGGATAGCCGTATAATGTGATCGTCCCGGTGGATAGCTTTGTTAATAAATATTGGACGGTCAAGTAGTAGCTGTCATATCCTAAAAGATAGTCATTGAATATGTCAAAATCATCAACAAGTGCCAACAAATCATCTTCTATGACTTTCCTAACGTCTCTTGCCAATAAAAAAGAATGGACAAACCAAACTAAGCATAATTTGTCCCTGCAATGCTTTGGTATGTCCTTATCTTCGAGATCTGTCATCAAATTCGCCGCTTTGTAGATACTACGTCTAACAATGCCCAACAACCCATCTTTTTCCCTTGCGTTTATTGGAACCTTTGTGGGGGTGTTTCCTTGATGAGAGGTTTTTCTGGATGATCGCATCTCAAACTCATCACTATGACAAACTCTTTCAACCCAAAATAAACCGGCATGCCACAGTAGTTGGTCCAGATTTCATCCATCTTTTTTTCTCCCTCCTTTGGATCTTTATCATACCCCGCGTACTTGATCCTGCACTTGAGAAGACCATATACCATGCTCATTGTGAAATGGAGAGTGCAGTTCTTAGGCAGCTCGAGAAAGTATGCAAAACAGCTCTAGTTAAAAAGTCTGTCTGTGTTTTCATTCTTCATAATTCTCCTTAATTCATCAAAACATTTCCCCAACTGATATTTAAGTACAAATCACTAGTTACTTTGTCAGGGCTATCCATCGGCATCGCAACTCAAAACCAGTCGATACTAATGGTTTTGACAGAATTATGCTGGGATTTCAATCTTATTTCATGCCCCATTAATGAGAAGGATTTATCACTTTCCTCATCTTCATTTTGCCCCGATTGAGATTGTTCAAGAAGTTCCTCCGAATCTAACTGTACTCTAGCCATTTTTGTTGGGTGGCCAGAAGTTGATCCACTTTCAATTTCTTTTATTTTGGGAGACATATTTTAACTACAAGCAATAGAAAAATAAAAAATACATTGTATTTGATGTCTGGATAATTTTTTTTTAAAAAAGGTAAGACAAATTTCAATAAATTATTCTATGTCACATTACAAAAAAAAATACTCCAACAAATAAGCCATCAGTTGGAATAGATGGGGAATCTATTTGAAGACCTATTTAATATCTCCCAACAAATATTTCACCTGTTGCAACAGATGGACCACCAACACCACAACCAATACCACCAAGACTACCACCAATGCCACTAATACCAACACCAAGACCACCGACACCACCACCAAAAACATAAATACCAACACCAATAATAACATCCACCAACAACACCACAAACACCATCCAACAATACCACGATAGTCAACAAAATACTGAGACAAAAACTAGGGTTTTCTCAGGTGCTTCCTACTTTTTTAGCATCAAAACACAAAATTGTTAGCCCATTCTCGCAGATAATACAACTAAAAGTCTTTATTTTCATCATTAACTAAAAATCCCTAATTTTTGGGATAAATAATAAATGTATAACTCTTCTCAAACTCTGTTACCTACGAAGATAGAGAAAACGACGAACACAAGTAAGAATGAAGTCAAAAATAACAACTATATGGTCTGAAATGGGAAGAAAATCGATTTGTTTTGAAGGGTTGAGCAATATGTTATAGTTGTTGTTTGTATTGTTGAGAGAGAGAGAGAGAGGATTGAGAAATTGAGATTTGAAATGAGGAAATTTTTTTATTGCAAATGGATGATTTGTACGGGTTGATTTGTAATTTTGGAAAAGAATGACAAGTTTTGAAATGGTTAATTTGGTCCTAATTGATCTTAATTAATTTTTAAAATTTCAAAAGATATACTAGTTTTTAAAACATTAAGTTAATGAGAGCTCATTTCAACTCAGAGTGATCGTTCAACGACTTGAGTCGGGATGAACGCAATACCAATGCCAATTGCAAAGACTCAATTGAAGTTGTAGTTGACACTACGAGCTCATTCATTCATCCCTAGTTCCACCAAAATCAATTTAGGTAATATTAATCCTTACATTAAGTTAAGTTAATGAGAGCTAATTTCAACTCAGAGTGATCGATCGACTACCCCGGTCGGGATGAACGCAATACCAACACCAATTGTAAAGACTCAATTGAAATTGTAGTTGCCCTATGGGCTCATTCATTCATTCATACCTAGTTCCACATAAATCAATTTAGGTAATATTAATCCTAATATTAATTTAATGAGAGCTCATTTCAACTCAGAGTGACCGATCAGCGACCTAGGTCGGGATGAACGCAATACCAACGCCAATTGCAAAGACTAAATTAAAGTTGTAGTTGACCATATGAGCTCATTCATTCATCCCTAGTTCCACCTAAATAAATTTAGGTAACATTAGTTCTAACATTAATTTAAATTAATAAGATTTCATTTCAACTCAAAGTGATCGATCGACGACCTGAGCAGGGATGGACACAATACCAACGCCAATTGCAAAGACTCAATTAAAGTTGTAGTTGCCCCATGAGGTCATTCATTTATCCCTAGTTCCACCTAAATCAATTTATGTAATATTAATCCTAACATTAAGTTAATATGAGCTCATTTTAACTCAGAGTGATCGATCGACGACCCGGGTCGGGATGAACTCAATACCAACGCCAATTGCAAAGACTCAATTGAAGTTGTAGTTGACCCTATGAGCTCATTCATTCATTTGTAGTTCCACCTAAATCAATTTAGGTAAATATTAATCATAACAGTAAGTTAATGAGAGCTCATTTTAACTTAGAGTAATCGATCGACGATCCGGCTCGGGATGAACGCAATACCAACACTAATTGCAAAGACTCAATTCATTCATCCCTACTTTCACATAAATCAATTTAGGTAATATTAATCCTAACATAAATTTAAGTTAATGAGAGCTCATTTCAACTCAGAGTGATCGATCGACGACCCGGGTCGGGATGAACACAATACCAATGCCAATTGCAAAGACTCAATTGAAGTTATAGTTGCCCTATGAGCTCATTCATTCATACCTAGTTCCACCTAAATTAATTTAGGTAATATTAATCCTAACATTAAGTTAATGAGAGCTCATTTCAACTCAGAGTGATAGATCGATGACCTAGGTCGGGATGAACACAATACCAAAGCCAATTACAAAGATTCAATTGAAGTTGTAGTTGACCATATGAGCTCATTAATTATCCATAGTTCAAACTAAATCAATTTAGGTAATATTAATCCTAACATTAAGTTACGTTAATAAGAGTTCATTTCAACTTAGAGTGATTGATTGATGACCTGATTAGTGATGAATGCAATACCAACGCTAATTGCAAAGACTCAATTGAAGTTGTAGCTGTCCTACGAGCTCATTCATCCATCCCTAGTTCCACTTAAATCAATTTAGGTAAAATTAATCCTAAAATTAAGTTAATGAGAGCTCATTTCAACTCAGAGTGATCGATCAACGACCTGGGTCGGGATGAATGCAATACCAACGCCAATTTTAAAGACTCAATTGAAGTTGTAGTTGACCCTATGAGTTCATTCATTCATCCCTAGTTCCACCTAAATAAATTTAGGTAATATTAATCCTAACATTAAGTTAATGAGAGCTCATTTCAACTTAGAGTGATCGATCGATGACCCGGGTTGGGATGAATGCAATACCAACACTAATTACAATAACTCAATTGAAGTTGTAGTTGACCCTATGAGCTCATTCATTCATCCCTAGTTCTACCTAAATTAATTTAGGTAATATTAATCCTAACATTAATGTAACGCCCCGAATCTGGTACCCGGAATGCTATAAGGTGCTCATGACCCCAAAGGACCACAAGCTAACCCATGACTGATATTTATACCTATATATTGCATAATATACTGAATAATACAGAAACATAAACTAAAAGTCCATAAGATTCAAATAACTAAAGTAAAACATAACATCTAAACAGGATATGAAATACCCAAAACAACTAAAATAACTGTCTGAACATAATAGTCTAGAAATCCCCTAACTGACTGAATTGTCTGAGTAAGGAGTTAATGGGACATATCCCCAACTAACTCCAACTAATAAAATAATTAATGAGATAATAGAGAAATAATCATGTCCTTGAAGGATGAAGACTCACTGCTAACTCTGATTGCTGATATCTGGAATCAACTGATGCTCTGGACTCCGTGTCTCTGAACTTATGGTATAAGACACCATAGCGCAAATGCGTTAGTACTTTAAATGTACTGGTATGCATGTGAGGTAGGCTGAATGCATGAGGTTCATATGCATGAACAATACTAGCTAAATGACTAATACGAGCGTGAGAATACATGCTTGCATACATAGTAACTATATCTGAAATCGTGTTTACATGAGTATGCTGATGGCTAACATGACTAATAACTGGATTATGCTAATTGATAACATGAGTGACTGTATCTGATAGTCCTGAACCTGATGAAACTAGCTGAGTTTCGTACTGTATCTGAGTTGACTATATCTGACAGTCCTAAATATTAAAGAACTATCTGAGTTCTTTTACTGAGACTGATACTGAGATTGTGGGAGGTAGTCATCTAACAAACATAACCCAAATAATGCATTATAGATGAATTAGGGTCCAGTCTATGCCCTGATTGGAAGGGTGTCAACACCGTGCCACTGGTAAGGACAACATATGAGTGACCCTAATATAACAGGTAACTCTAGTAAGAATGGTGAGAACCCTTACATAGCTGGCTAAGCCACCTCATCTACGCTCATATAGCAGGCAATGATGTCTCAACCTATGCTGGCTACATAGTTCTGGAATGCAAGGATTGCTTCTAAGAATCACACCCTCATATAACAGGTGAGTTCCCATCGTTGGGTTCGCTCAGTGCTAATTTTTACTTCTATCTAAATAGATACTGAACATGATTTACTGAACTGAACATGGACTGAGTTACTAAATTCTGTTGACTGATGGAGTACTACTGATATCTAACAGCTGACTGAGTTCATGAGATCATGGATATTTCCTGAGTGATAAGACTTTCTGAAGTCTAAGGATTATAGCTTGACTGAGAGTATCATAAAAACATGACATAGATCTAGGTAACACAGCTAATGTTATGGGTACAAGTACCCTAGGACTCGATAGAAGGAAACTGACAAAGCATGAATTTATCAAGAACAAGACCCACATCAATAATACATAATTTAATAAGTTGTGGATTTCAAGAAGTAAAGGATTATTATACTATCTAACATAGACAAGAATGCTGATAATCATATCATAATCTCATATTCTACTATCATGACCATTCCGACAGCATACACATTTCACAATGATATTTAAACATAGAAGGATGAAAAACATATCACATTTAGCTTATGTCTTGAGCTATAAAGCATGATTTCTACTTTTTTCAAGCATTTTATCAACCACCTTGCATGCACAACTTAGGGCATAAGTGAATTTATCAAATTACACATCATAACCAACTAAATTCATGGATTTCATCTTGCATGGTAACATAATATCATGATAAACACACGAAGATTCCAACTTTGAAATCAATCAACGTCAACAACATGATTACAAGTAAACCACAACATAAATACCATGATTTATAGATAAAAAAAGGTTCTTGAGCTTCATGGATGGAAGAAATCTATGAAGGAACACAATGCATACCTTAGTTTGTGATTACGTGAAGATTGACGGTGAAACTTTCTTGAAATTAGATCTTCTATGAAAACCCCAGCTTGTTCTTGTGAGAAACTTGATAGAAACTAATATATTTTGGGTGGAAAATGGTTGAATCATGTGTTAAAGGGATTAAATATGGGTGAAAAGTTTACCCTTTTAATCCTGGTTGTGTCATTTTGTTTTAGTGAAAATTTCCCAAATTAAACCCTTGGCGCGATATGGCGCTATTGCGCCGTGTCACTGGAATTTGACTATTGGAAAATTGAGGGATGGTGCGATGCGAAGCCATCGCGTTGCCCTTTCTTTTACGACCTGGAACTTTGGCATGACGTGGAGGAAATCATGATGAGACACTGGAAAAGAAAAATTGCCATTTTTGCTTGTGGCGCTTCTCGCCACTGACTAATATTGTGCTATTTTACAATGGAAACTTGAAATAGTCATGATAAACACACAAAATTCCAACTTTGATATCAATCAACGTCAACAACATGATTACAAATAACCCACAATATAAATACCATGATTTATAGATAAAACAAGATTCTTGAGCTTCATGGATGGAAGGAATCTAGGAATGGACACAACACATACCTTAGTTCTTGATTTCGTGAAGATTAACGGTGAAACTTTCTTGAAATTAGAACTTCTATAAAAACCCTAGCTTGTTCTTGAGAGAAACTTGAGAGAAACTAGTATATTTTGGGTGAAAATTGGATGAATCATGTGTTAAAGGGCTTAAATAGGGGTGGAAAGTTGACCCTTTTAACCCTGGACGCGTCATTTAATTTCAGTGAAAATTTCCCGAATTACACCCTTGGCGCGACTCGCGCTATCTCGCCGTGTCACTAGAATTTGATTATTGGGAAACTGAGGGATGGCGCGACGTAGATCCATCACATTGCCCCTTCTTTTGTGACCTAGAACTTTGGTATGATGCGGAGAAAATCATGCTGAGACACTGGAAAAGGACAATTGCCATTTTAGCTTGTGGTGCGGCTCGCCACTGACCATTATGGCGCTGTTTTACGATGGGAACTTAAAATAGTCATTACTTCTTACCTGGTTATCAGATTTCATCTTTCAAAGAAAGCTACTAATATTTTTTAAAATGATTTCAAGCTAGGAAAAGGTACGGGGTATTATAATATCTCCCCCTTGAGAATATTCATCCTCGAATGAGACTGAGAGTGAGGGAAAGAATATAAACTGATATACATATTGAACATGAATAACTAAAAAATGATCTCATGACTGACATGACTGATAACTGAATATATCATACTGAACATGCATATCTGATATATGTGTAGTTGATTCATGAATGCATGACTGAGTTTTCTGAGGAACTAAGTTTCTCCCAATGAGAATACATGTCTGATGCATAAATATATAACTGAACTGATACATTAATGCATGATTGGATATGCAATGGTACTTGATATCAAGTTTGTGATGAACACTGAGCATGAAACTGAGTAAGCTTAAAGAGAACTATTACCTTGAGCTTGATCTGAGTTGGTGGAGAAGAGGTGAGGATACTTGGTATGCATATCTACTTTTGCTTCCCAAGTAGCTCCCTCGACGGACTGATTTCGCCAAAGACCCTTAACTAGAGGGACTTCTTTGTTCCTCAATCTATGAGCCTGATAGTTTAGGATTTTGATTGGAATTTCCTCATAAGAGAGACTGTTCTGAGCATCAACGCTCTGAATAGGGACTACAACTGCTGGGTCACCTATGCACTTCTTGAGCAAAGAGACATGTAAGACTGGATGAAGTGAGGGTAGATCTGAAGGCAATTAGAGTTCATAGGGTACCTTGCCAAATCGACTGAGAATATTGAAGGGACCGATATATCGGGGGCTAAGTTTCCCTTTCTTGCCGAATTGCTTCACTCCCTTCATGGGAGATATCTTTAGATAGACATAGTCACCAATCTCAAACTCGAGATCTTTTTTACGAACATCTGCATAAGACTTCTATTGGCTCTAAGTAGCCCAGAGTCTTTCTCTAATCAATTGTACTTTTTCTAAGGCATCAAATACTAAGTCAGGCCCTATTATTGAGGCCTCACTAACTTCGAACCAACCAATCAGAGATCTACATCTCCTACCATAGAGAGCTTCGAATGGAGCCATCTGAATACCAGAATGATAGTTGTTGTTGTTTGCAAACTCAATCAAAGGAAAGTGGTCATCCCAACTACGTTTGAAATCAATTGCACATTACCGTAGTATAGCTTCTAAAGTCTGAATGGTCCTTTATACTTGACCATCTGTCTGAGGATGAAAGGTTGTACTGAGATGAACTTGGGCACCAAGACCCTTTTGGAATGCTTTCCAGAAATGAGAGGTGAACTGGTTACCTCTGTCTGAGATAATAGATAGCAGAACACCATGTAATTTGACCAACTCCTTGATGTAGAGTTTGGTATAATCCTCGGCTGAATAAGAGGTATGGACTAGAAGGAAATGAGATGATTTGGTCATTCTATCTATAATGACCCAGACTGAATCATGTTGATGATGAGTTCGAGGCAAACCCGTCATGATGTCCATGTTCACTTCTTCCCACTTCCAGGTAGGAATAATGAACTCCCGCATAGGAGCACTATGATTTTGATACTCTATCTTAACCTGCTAGCATGTAGATTACTTAGCCATAAACTCTACAATATCTCTCTTTATCCCACTCCACCAATAGACTTCCGGTAAGTCACAGTACATTTTTATGGCCCCTGGATGAATAGAGTAGCGCGCACCATGCACTTTTGCAAGAATTCACTGCCTTAAGTCATCTATACCTGGATCACAGAGACGACCCTAACAACGTAAAACACTATCTCCCCCTTGGGAGAAAACCTCTACTTTCTGATCCTGAACTTACTCTTTCAACTTGACAAGGCTGGGATCTCTATCTTGGTTTTCTTTCACCTCAAAAACTAGAGATGATTCTGAACTACTCTAAACCTATATATCACCCTCATCTGTATCGACTAATTGAACGCCTAGTATGGTAAGTTGATGTACTTCCTGAGCTAACTTCTTCTTACTATCATTCACATGAGCAACACTACCCATAGACAGTCTACTAAGAGCATCGGCCTTGCCCGAATGATAGAGGACCCTCATGTCATAATCTTTCAAGAGCTCTAACCACCTTCTCTGATGAAGATTGAGATCTTTTTGAGAAAAGAAATACTAAAGACTCTTATGATCTGTGAAGACATCTACATGAACTCCGTAGAGATAATGCCTCCAAATCATCAAGGCAAAGACTACAACGGCTAACTCAAGATCATGAGTAGGATAATTCTTCTCATAAGTTTTAAGCTGTTTGGAGGCGTAGGCTATGACCTTACCATACTGCATGAGGACACAACCTAAACCCACTTTAGATGCATCACAATACACTATGAATCCATCTGAACCATCTGGAAGAGCTAGAATTAGAGCTGAGGTGAGTCGAGTCTTCAACTCCTAAAAACTCTTCTCGTAAGGATCTGACCACTGAAACTTGACTTTTTTCTGAGTCAATCTAGACATAGAGGATGAAATATAAGAAAATCCCTTAACAAACCATCTATAATAGCCAGCCAAACCCAAGAAACTCCTGATGTCTAATGGAGAGATAGTTTAGGGCTAGTTTCTTACCGCTTTGGTATTTTTAGGATCTACTCTAATACCATCACCCGAAATGATATGACCGAGGAATGCTACTGACCTTATCCAAAATTCGCACTTACTGAATTTGGTAAACAAATTATAATTTCTGAGAGTCTAAAGTACTATTCTAAGATGGTCTGCATGGTCTCGCTCACTTCAGGAATAAACTAGAATATCATCTATGAAGACTATGATGAACATGTCTAAGTACCATTTGAAAATACAGTTCATTAAGTCCATAAAAGTTGCTGGGGCATTGGTAAAACTAAATGACATGACTTGGAATTTGAAGTGACCATACTGGGTACGAAAAACTATTTTTGGAATGTCACATTCTCTGACTCTGAGCTGATGATAGCCGGATCTGAGGTCTATCTTAGAAAAATAACTGGCACCCTAAAGTTGGTCAAAAAATTCATCGATTTTGGGATGAGGATACTTGTTCTTGACCATTACCTTATTAAGTTGACGGTTGTCTATACATATTTTGAGAGAACCGTCTTTCTTACGTACGAATAATACTGGAGCGCCCCACCGGGACACACTAGGCCTGATGAATCCCTTATATAAGATATCCTTCAACTATTCATTTAGTTCTCTAAGTTTTGCTGGAGCCATTCTATATGGCAGAATGGATATAGGCTGAGTGTCTGAAAGAAGATTAATGCCGAAGTCTATTTCCCTTTTGGGAGGAATTCCTGGAAGATCTTCGGGAAAGATATCTGATTATTCATTCACTACTGGGATTGATTCAAGACTAGGAGTCTTAAAAATGGAATCCTCAACTTGAACAAGATGATAGACACATCCCTTAGATATCATTTTCCTTGTCTGAAGGTAGAAAATAAACTGACCACTAAATGCTGAAGTATTACCCTTCCACTCAAGGATGGGTTCATTTGGGAACTGAAACTAGACTATTCTGTTTCTACAGTCGACTATGTCATAGCATGAATGAAGTCAATCTATTCAAAGAATGATATCAAAATCAGTCATCTCTAATTCGACTAAGTCTGCTGAAGTGACTTTCTGAAATATCATAATCGGGCAGTTCCTGTATACCCATCAGGCTATGATGGTTTTACCCACTAGGGTAGAGATAGAAAAGGGATCAGCTGAAATTTTGGGACTGATTTTGAAATCGACTGCTATATAGGGAGTATCAAAAGACAAAGAAGCTCCTGGATCTAGCAAGGCGTAAAACTGCACATGAAAGATTTGTAACGTACTAGTAACTACATCAGGAGATTTTTCCTAATCTTGTCAGGACTGAAGAGCATAGAAATGATTTGGGCATTGCCCACTAGTAGCACTCGAGGTGGCACCCTGCTGATTTGGGCGACCGAAATGAGTCAAAGAGTGATTCTATTGACCCTGAGGACTTGGCTGAGGATAGTCTCTTACTCTGTGGCCTGGCTTGCCATATTCAAAACAAATACCACTGCCAGCTCTACAAATACCCCGATGGTACTTGCCATAAGTTTGGCAAAGAGGATAGGTACAGGAACTGGTAACACTGCCCTAGGACTTAGAACCTAGCGCTCTAGCTTTGTTACCCTCTCTGAACTTAGGAATTGGAGCACTGGTTGAAGAAGGAGCTGGAACTGATGACTTGGGATGAAACTGAGAATGGTGTCCTCCTTCTGACTTAGGCTGAGCAAAGTTGAAACTACCTGTCTTTGCTTTCTTATTCTGCTTCTCCCTCATCTTAATCTTCTGCTCCTCTATATGCTGAGCATGAGTCATGAGCTTGGCTAAAGTCATGTCACTATTCAGCATGGTGGATCTACACTTATTAACCACACTATTATTCACCCCTGAAATGAACTTGCTCATCCTTGCCCTGCTATTTGCAACCACATGAGGGGAATATCTGGCTAATTAAGTAAACTTACGAGAATACTCTTTCACTATCATATTGCTTTGCCTGAGGTTGATGAATTCTAACACCTTAGTTTCTCTAAACTCTAGGACAAATAATCTATCAAGGAAAGCAGAAGCAAACTCTTCCCACTCAACTGGCCTTGCATCATCTGCCCTCTCTGACGTTTACTGCTTGAATCAAGTGTGAGCAACATCCTGCAACTAATATGCAGCTAGCTCAGCACTCTTACTAGGAGTAACCCCCATTATATTTGTACCCTTCTGCACCTAATCTTGGAATTCCTGAGGGTTCTCATCTGACTTAGACCTGAGAAGGGATGAAGGATTCATTTGGGTGAAATCTAGAATCCTGGCTGTAGCTGAATTGGCCACTGTATTGACCAGAACAATAGCTGGTCGCTCATTCTGAGCAGTAACTAATTGACCAAGAGTAGTGAATACGGTCCTAAACTCCGCATGAGAAACATGTTCATCCAAGGGATCTCTTAAATAGGTTGGGTTCTTTTCTTGGGAGGTATATTCTGAAATAAGGAGAAAAAATGGATTAAACTAAGAGATTAGATTGAGATTATGCTCACTGACATGACATGAATACTGAAAGAGGAGAAATTGTTCCTAAAACATCTTATAGCCTCCTACACATAAATGTGGCATGCAACACACCCATGTACAAGACTCTACTAGATGTGACTTTCAGAATTCCTAGGACTCTATTGAACCTTAGGATCTAATAACAAGTTTGTAACGGCCCGAATCTGGTACTCGGAATGGTACACGGTGCTTATGACCCCGAAGGACCATAAACCATCCCATGACTGATATTTGTACCTTTATACTGCATAATATACTAAATAATGTGGAAACATGAACTTAAAGGCCATAAGGTTCACATAACTGAAGTAAAACATAACATCTAAATGGGGTATAAAATACCCAAAACAACTAAAATAACTGTCTGAACATAATAGATTAGAAAGACCCTAACTGACTAAACTGTCTGAGTAAGGAGTTGATAGGACATGTCCCCAACTAACTCCAACTAATAAGCTAATTAATGAGATAATAGAGAAATAATCATGTCCTCGAATGATAAGGACTCACTGCTAACTCTGACTGCTGATATCTGGAATCTACTGATGCTTTGGAGCTCGTGTCTCTGAACCTATGGTATAAGACACCATAGCATAAATGTGTCAGTACTTTGAATGTACTGGTATGCATGTGAGGTAGGCTGAATGCATGGGGTTCATATGTATGAACAATACTGGATAACTGACTAATATGAGCACGAGAATACATGCTTGTATACATAGTAACTATATCTGAAATCGTGATAACATAAGTATGCTGATTACTAAAATGACTAATGACTGGATTTTGATAACTGATAACATGAGTGACTGTATTTGACAGTCCTAAAACTGATGGAACTAGCTGAGTTTCATACTGTATCTGAGTTGACTGTATCTGACAGTCCTGAACACTGAAGAACTATCTGAGTTCTTTTACTGAGACTATGGGAGGTAGTAATCTAACCGACATGCCCCAAATAATGCATTATAGCTGAATTAGGGTCCAATCTATGCCCTGATTGGAAGGGTGTCAATATCGCGCCACTGGTAAGGACAATATGCGAGTGACCCTAATATAACAGGTAACTCTTGTTAAAACGATGGGAACCCTCATATAGTAGGCTAAGCGACCTCATCTACCCTCATATAGCAGGATATGATGTCTCAACCTATGCTGGATATATAGTTCTAGAATGGAAGGATTACTTCTAAGAATCACACCCTCATATAACAGGCGAGTTCCAATCCTTGGGTTCGCTCGGTATTAATTTCTACTCCCATCTGAATAGAGACTGAACATGATTTACTGAACTGAACTGAACATGGACTGACTTACTGAATTCTGTTGACTGAAGGAATACTACTGATATCTGACAACTGACTGAGTTCATCAGATCATGGAGATTTTCTTAGTTATAAGACTGTCGGAAGTCGAAGAATCATAGCTTGACTAGGAGTATCATGAAAACAAGACATGGCTCTAGGCACACATCTAATGTTTTGGGTACAAGTACCCCCAGGACTCAATAATCATATCATAATCTCATATTCTAATATCATGGCCATTTCGACAACATACACATTTCAGAATGATAGCATAAAAATCATTTAAACATAGGAGGATGACAAGCATGTCACATTTATCTTATGTCTTGAGCTATAAAGCATGATTTCTATTTTTTCAAGTATTTTATCAACCACCTTGCATGCACAACTTAGGGCATAGGTGAATTCATCAAATTACATATCATAAGCAACTAAATTCATGGATTTTATCTTGCATGGTAACATAATATCATGATAAATACACAAATATTCCAACTTTGAAATCAATCAACGTCAACAACATGATTACAAATAACCCACAACATAAATACCATAATTTATGGGTAAAACAAGGTTCTTGAGCTTTATGGATGGAAAGAATCCATGAATGAACCCAACGCATACCTTAGTTTGTAATTTCACGAAGATTGACGGTGAGACTTTCTTGAAATTGGAACTTCTATGAAAACCCTAGCTTGTTCTTGAGTGAAACTAGTATATTTTGGGTGAAAAGTGACTGAATCACGTGTTAAAGGGATTAAATAGGGGTGGAAAGTTGACCTTTTTAACCCTGGAAGCGTCATTTAATTTTAGTGAAAATTTTCCAAATTGGACCCTTGGCGCAATGCGGTGCTATCGCGCTGTGTCATTGGAATTTAACTATTGGGAAACTGAGGGATGGTGTGACGCGGAGCCATCACATTGCCCCTTCTTTTGCGACCTGAAACTTTGGCGCGGCGCTGAGAAAATCATGCTGAGACATTGGAAAAGGAAAATTGCCATTTTAGCTTGTGGCTCGGCGCGCGATTGACCAATATGGCACTGTTTTATGACGGGAACTTAAAATAGTCATTACTTCTTACCCGGTTATCGGATATAGGTAAATTTTATATTGATGGAAAGCTTATTGAATTTCCCACATGACAAAAAAGTGAAAATCTTAAAAATACCATGTGTACAAAAGTGGATTCATCTTTCAAAGAAAGCTCCTAACATTTTTTGAGATGATTTCAAGCTAGGAAAAAGTACGGGGTATTACAATTAAGTTAATGAGAGTTCTTTCCAACTTAGAGTAATCGATCGACGACCCAAGTTAGGATGAATACAGTACAACGTCAATTGAAAAGACTCAATTGAAGTTGTAGTTGACCCTATGAGCTTATTCATTCATCCCTAGTTCCACCTAAATCAATTGCTTTAAAATCTATTGGAACAAATGACTGAACTAGTGGAAATTTCTAATAGAAATTCACATCTATTGAAATAATTGACATATCTAATTTAATTAACAAATGGACATTTGAATCTATTGTGACAGATGACTGAGCTGTTGGAAATTTTTAAATAGATATTGGTATCTGTTGTAACAGATAATATATCTGATTTAATTATCAAATGGACATTTGCATCTATCATCACAGATTACTGAGATGTTGGGATATTTAAATAGATATTGATATCTGTTGTAACAGTTGACATATTTAATTATCTAATGGAAAGGGTTTATTAAACAGATATTTGTATCTGTTGTAACCGATGACTATGATGTTAGGATTTTTAAATAGATATTGATATTTGTTGTAACAGATGACATATCTATTTGAAATCCTTTTTTTCTTTCAATTTTAAAGCAAGCTTCTGTCCGAGTAGATAAAGTAGTAAGTACTACAAAATACGGTAAAAAATGAAGAGTTTCTTTTTCTTAGATAACTAAAAAATGTGTTTATTGAGTTGTCTTACCTTGTCTTTTCAATGTCACTAGTCATCTGTTACAACAGATACCAATAGATATTTAATTATCAAATGGACATTTGCATCTGTCGTCACAGATGACTGAGATGTTGGGATATTTAAATAGATATTGCTATTTGTTATAACAATTGACATATTTAATTATCAAATGGAAAGGGTTTATTAAGTAGATATTTGTATCTATTGTAACAGATGACTGTGCTGTTGGAATTTTTAAACAGATATTACTATTTGTTGCAATAGATGACATACCTATTTGAAAATATTTTTATCCTTTCAATTTTAAAGCAAACTTCTGTCCGAGTAGATAAAGTAGTAAGTACTACAAAATGCAGTAAAAAATGAAGAGTTTCTTTTTCTTGGATAACTCAAAAATGTATTCATTGAATAGTCTTATCTTGTATTTTCAATGTTAACTATTTTTCCTCGTGCCCCGCAAATTATTAATGAATATTAATTATATTAATTAATGAATATTGAAACCCACACCTACGTACATGATACATCTAGAATTATCTTATCTCTCCTCAGCTTCAGCTTCAGCCCTAAAATTATTTTATTCATCTCTCATCTTTTTCTTCTTCTCCTCTTTAGATTAGGGTTATCACAACCTTTTTTTGCTCTTCTCTTTCTCATAAAGATCCTTTCGAATCTAAACCAATACATATATTATCTCAACTGAAATTACTGTTTTGATCCCATTTTGATGTTAAGGTATGGTTCACTATTGCTCTTTTATTCTCGTCTTATTCTTTGCTAGTTATTTACATCTATTTTTTATTTAATTACCACTTACCCATATAATATTTATTTAAAAAAATTGAAGGAATTTTTAAGTGTTGAATAAATAAACCGAGAATTTTTATTACAATATGCGAAAAAAGTATTCTGTTGGGAGAAGTTTAAAAGCCTTGTTGGCAGTATCATTTTTTTGGTATGTATTTTGTTTATTTCTTTATTGTTTGTGCTATTATTGACGTTGTTGATGGGATTGGAATTATTGAAAGTTGTGGTGTGGTGTTGTTGATGGTGTTGGAACAAAGGATATTGCTTCTTTGTTGTTGATGATGTTGGAACAATTGTTGTTGTTTCTTTGTTGTTGATGTTTTTTATTTGTTGTTTCTTTGTAGTTTATGTTGTTGTTGATGTTGCAACAGAAGGATCAACTTTTGGAACAAATCAAACCACCAGCAAGGCTAGTTTGATGTATTCTAATAGACTCTAAATCTGTTGCAACAGACTCCACATCTGTTGCAACAAACTCCACATCTATTGCAACAAACTCCACATCTGTTGCAATAGACTCCACTTTTGATGCAACAGACTTTACATCTGTTGACCAGATAAATAATGTTCTTTCTGTGACATTATTTTTTTCTTCTTCTTTGTAGATATAAGGAACTGACAGTTGATAAACTTTTGCCCAACCATCACAAGAGGCTGCATTAAAAATGGGTTCGGAGGAATAAGTTGCATGCAGATGGAACCACTTCATATATGGGAGGTATGTACTACTGATAATGTTATCGGGGAAACATACATAGAGTACACTGATTTTTGTGAATGTATTTCTTACCGATTAGTCATAGATCATTCAAATAAGATATCTACAATTTTACAGTTAATTTTGATAGGTTCAAACTGATAAGGCTGAGGGACCATGAATATGGTTCTGATACCCTGTCAAGAATTAATGTCGATTGTTGCTCATGTTTATTTGTCAAGCATTGTGAAGGGATATAGTTTTGGTGTCGTTGTAAAGACATTCAATAGAGATTTGACTAACTTTAGGGTGCATTGGACTCTGAGAAGGCCTTCAAATCCTAGCACTACATCTAACAAGAATGGAAAACCAATATAGTTATTGCCTAGCCCAAATTTATATGGTTGGGTTGCTTCGGGTGATGATTACACGCCAGTAGGTGCGTTAAGAGAATGCCTTCGAGGGAAAATAGGTAGTTGATGAAAGACTATATCATCTGAGCACTAATTAAAGAGGAGATATAGAGTAGAAAGTAACTTCTAGCAAATCTGGCCGATGGAATTATCTTAAAACAACAAGAAAAATCTGAATCAAGTGCAAATATGAAAGTGTATCCGGCAATGTAAATTCGTCTGTTGTCTCTCTGAAAGAAAAATAGTGCAGATGGACACTTTGCTAGGGAGCTGCGACTAGGTAGCGTAGTTGGGATTATCACCTAGATAGAAAATAACAGAAGACCAAGAAAGAAGCCTTACGGGATCAAGGGTTGAAATAATGTACAGTAAGTCTAGAAAACTTCCGCCAATAAAAACTGCAGTTAAAGTAATGAATCTAAGTGATGGCGGCAATTTCTGAATTTTAAATTTTATCCCATGCCTTATTGTTTGTGGTTCCAATTATGTCAATTGCTATTGACCTGATCGGAACCACAAACATGATTGAAAGACAGATTGAGTGTCATTACTTCCTTAGCAATATCGATTAATTAATTATGATTTATAGCCTTAGATGCTTTCAACATTTCTGGGAGAAAATCAAAGGCTTGCTGTAGTACATGAATCCCGATAATTTTCAAGCTTGCTTATTCTGTATTCAAGCTGGTCGTTGCCATCTTTGAAGTTGGTCAAGAGTTCTTGATCTCTTGTGAGCTCGATCAGGAACACCACCTTCAAAGTTGTGGAATTTTAGAAGTCCTTCAAAACACTTTATTCAGAAGCCTTAAAGGATGCACAAAGGGTCGCTGTGTTTGTTTTAGGTCAAAATGTGTTGATACACACTCAAGATGTGGTCCCAACCATTGAACAACTCACTTTTATCAAGTGTTGCTCAATGTAGATTGCTCAACCAATTTGACAAATTAATAAGCAAGGAGTTGCATAGCGTGTGATCTAAACCGACTCTACCAAGCCTATCAAACGTTACGTAACACCAGCCGTATTACACTATAAAAAATTGGCTCGAGTTAGTGCACAAATCAAATAAGCTCAATCTCTCAGCCTTTCAGCTGATCTCTCTTCTCCAATATAGATGACAAGATATCTGTGATGTAAAAGTCTACACCATCGCCAGAAATGCTTACCAGGGAAAAAGGTCTTCTGAAGGCATCATCAGTAATCTCTCAATACCAAGTGATATCAAGAAATTATGGGGTAGACTTTTGCATAGCAGATATCTTGTCATCTATAATTGGAGAAGAGCGATTAGCAGAAAGGCTGAGAGATTTAGCTCATTTGATTTGTGCACCAACTCTGTTAAATTGTTTTGATAGTGTAATGAGCTTGGAGTTACGTAACGTTTGATAGGCTTGGTAGATTTGATTTGGATCACATGCTACGTAACTCATTGCTTATTAATTTATCAAATTGGTTGAGTAAGCTACATTGAGAAATGCTCGATAAAAGTGAGTTGTTCAATGGTTAGGACCGCATCTTGAGTGTGCATCAACACATTTTGACCTAAAACAAACACAACGACCCTCTTGTTTCCTTTAAGTTTTTTGAAGAAAGTGTTCTGAAGGCCTTCTTCAATGCCACAACTTTGAAGGTAGTGTTCCTGATCGAGTTCACAAGAGATCAGGAACTCTATACCAACTTCGAAGACGGTAACGACTAGCTTGAATAAAGAATCAGCAAGTTGGAGGCAAGGTTGAAAATTATCAAAATTCACAAACTAGAGCAATCATCTGATCTTCTCCAAGAAATGTTGAAAAAATTCTAAGGAAAGAAAACACAATCAATTAATCAATATTGC
Organism: Capsicum annuum; assembly: GCF_002878395.1. Lineage (NCBI taxonomy): Eukaryota > Viridiplantae > Streptophyta > Magnoliopsida > Solanales > Solanaceae > Capsicum > Capsicum annuum. Next base: position 200,708,491 of record NC_061119.1, on the reverse strand, counting down.
TAAGGAAGTAATGACACTCAATCTGTCTTTCAATCTCGTTTGTGGTTCCGATTAGGTCAAAAGTAGTGAACCTAATCGAAACCACAAACAAGAAGGAATGGGATAAAATTTAAAATTTAGAAATTTTCGTCTTCACTTAGATTCCTTACTTTAACTGCAGTTGTTTTTGGCGCAAGTTTTCTGGACTTACTGTACATCATTTTAACCCTCGATGCCCGTAAAGCTATTTTCTTTATCTTCTATTATTTTCTATCTAGGTGATAATCCCGACCACGCTACCTAGTCACAGCTCCCTAGAAAAATGTCCATCTGCATTATTTTTCTTTCAGAAAGACAATAGATAAATTTACATTGCCGGATACACTTTCATATTTGCACTTGATTCAGATTCCTCATGTCGTTTTAAGGTAATTCCATCGGCCAGATTCACTAGAAGTTACTTTCTATCCTATGTCTCCTCTTCAATTAGCTCTCGCATGATATAGTCTTTCATCAACTCCCATTTCCCTCACAGGCATTCTCCTTCAGCTCCTTCTGGTGTATAATCATCTTCTCGATCAACGCTTCCATATAAATTTGGGCCAGGGGAATTTCTATTAGTTTTCCGTTCTTACTTGATGTAGTGCGAGGCTTTGAAGGTGTTCTCAGAGTCCAATGAACACTTAAAGTTAAGTCCAATCACTATTGGTTCTCTGCAATGACACTAAATTTTGATCCCTTCTCAAAACTTGAAATGCATAAACATGAGCAACAACCATCAGTAATTCATAATAGGGTATCTACACCATCGTCATGAGGCCTTCATCCTTTTCAATTCAAACCCATCAAACTTAACTGTACAATGCATAATCTTGTCTGACTAATCAGTGCCTAATTAGTTAAAAACAATATTCATAAAAACATTATACTTTATGTGTGTTGTTCTCGTGACCTTATCAGTAATACTTCTTAACTCACACACATATGATAGTGGATCCATCTGCACGCATCATATTCTTCCTAGCCTATCTATGGCTTACATTGAATAAACAGATGACTAGCAAGTTGCAACAGATGCCACATCTGTTGGAAAAACAAACTGATATATCTATCTGTTGCAACAGATTGTCAATATGTTGTAAGTTATCTGATAGATGGAATATATTTTGCAACAGATTACCCATCTGTTAGATTTATTTTAAAGTAATTTTCTTTTTGAAATACAATAAAAAGATAAAATGTTGTATTTAGATCTATTTTTTTTAATTTACCTATTCAAAAAGTCACCAGTTTTATTTAATTAAGGGATATATGAACAATCGTGGATTTTTGTTTTACTACCCCTTCCAATTCAATAATTTATAAATAGGTCCCTTTGACCTCCTTTCCTTACTCTCACTTGTTCATTCTACTACACTTACATTACAAATATGGATGATCCAGATTCATAAGATTCATATCGAGTCCTTGTGGGAACTTCAAAGGCAGTTTGATAAACTCAAGAGGGATTTGGCTGACTTCGGAGCAAGGCTGAGGAGGGCGGCCCTGCTGCTGCCGGATGAAAATTGTCCGTTTGACAATAATAATAATAATAATAATAATAATAATAATAATAATAGTAATGATAATAATAATTAGGTTATGTTTTTTCTTTCTTTTAGCATATGTATTTTCCCTTTTTATATGGGATCTACCTATAAGGGATTCAAAAATCTATGTATATGTTTTGTTTGGTTTTGTTTGGTCGACTCTGCATTTTAATTTTTATTTATTATTTAATTATCATTCTATTTATTCCCTGTTCTCAACATGTCGACGATTGGAGGTAGGGATTGAGCACTTGTGGCAATAGAGGGTGGTGAGAAGTCATGATTCTCCTAAAAATAGTTTGTTAATAAATAATAAGGAACTAAATGATATACATAATTTATAACCGTAAAAAATGATTATTTAATTTTAAAAAAGTTGCAACATTGGATTAATTAAGTTATATGATTATTGTTAAGAAAAAAGTAAAGAGTCATGACTTTTTGTCTAAAACAAAAACACATACATTCAACAATGTTGTTGATGCATCAAATTCCCCATTTGTTGTGACTGATGTATCAGCTGTTAGAAGAAATCAAAAAAACTATTAAAATAGACCGTCCATTATATCTGTTGTCAGAAAATAAAAATAGTTATTATTTTATTAAATAAATGATTATTGAAAAGGTGTTTTTTTAAATTTATATAATAAAAAAGTCAGCAAATTTGGATTAATGATATGATGATAGTTTTTTTATGTAAAAGATAATCATATGTTGCAACAGATATATTATCTGATGCAACAGGTTCTCTGTTGTTGCAACAGATGATATATCTGTTGTCACAGTTGAGTTATCTGATGCAACAGATATAGAATCTGTTGTCACAACTCAAAAAAAATGGTTGTTGGAAAGAACTAATTAATAATAATAATCTAAAAAGTCATGACTTATCACAATATTTCTTAATTTAATTAAGTCATGAATTTTAACAGTAATAAAAAATATAATTAATAAATGAAGGTAAATAGTTAGATTATATGTTGCAACAGATAGGTTATCAGATGCAACAAGTTTTATATTTGTTGCTACAGATGAAATATCTGTTGTCACAGATGAATTATCTGATGCAACAGATATAGAATCTGTTGTCACAAGTCAATTAAAATGGTTCTTGGAAAGAACTAATTAATAATAATAATCCAAAAAGTCATGACTTATCACAATATTTCTTTTCTTAAATTAATTAAGTCATAACTATTCATAGTAATCAAAATAAAAAATATAATTAATTAATAGAGGTGAACAGTCGCGCCTTTTTGCCTCTCATTCAAATTCAATCCTCTATAAATAGGTCCCTCCTTACTCAATCGTTCATTCAACTACACTTTATTTATTTATTTTATCTCGTCTTTCATATTACACCTGGACTTCCACCACTTTCTCTTCCCTAACTAAGGTAAGTTTTTTTCTTCCCAATTTGTAGTGTACGTTGTATTACATTCAGATATTCTTTAGATCTTTACTTTTGTTTTAAATATATTTGTCAATTCATATGTGTTCAAGATTATGGCTGATCCAGTATGTGTTATTGCTTTTCTTCAAGATGCTGTGAATGAACTTCAGAATTAGGTTCGTGACTTGCAATGGGAACTGGGGGTAGTTAGAGCAAGAATGCTTTGTGAGATCCGCAGGCTGAGGAGGGCCTTGCTATTTCCGGTTGAAGATTGGCCGGCTGCAATGATGATAATAATAATAACAATTTGATTATTTTTTTCTTTTAGTCCATGTATATGTATTTTTTTTTGTTTAATAAAAAAATTATGTTTGAACAACTTTGACATTTTAATTCATATTTAATTTTCATTCAGTCTATTATCTTCTCAACAAACATGTCGACAATTGGACCTAAAAAAGAATAATTTAGAATCTAGTAGCAATAGCAAGATTTATTAATTGAGTTTGTGGCAGGGGCTGATCAGTTGTTGGGACAGTAGATGGTGATTGAAATAATCATTGTTTGCTACTCAATCGAAATTTCATAAGAGAAGAAAGCTTTTAACGTGGGTCTGCGTATAGTCTCCCTATTGAATGATGTTTACATTTTAATTTGAAGAAAAAATGATTAACGCAAAGGGTAAAATATGGATTTTTTTTAATCTCTTCTTGATTAATGAAAAGAGGCAAGTAAAATGAGAAATCAAATTAGAAAATTTGGGTTGGATAATTAGACGTAAGGAATAATTTTTAATCCAGTAGCAATAGCAAGAGTTGAAACATATTGGTAATTTGTTGGGTTTGTCGCAGGGGCTGATTTGTGTTGCTCCAAACAGATTAATCATCTGTTGTAATAGATATAAAGTCTGATGCAACAGATAATTAGTTTGGTGCAACAGATAATCAGTCTGAAGCAACAGATAACTAGTTTGATGCAACAGATAAATATTTTGTTGCAACAGATTACTTATCTGATGCATAAAATGAGTGATCTATTTAAATTGTGGGCATTTATGTTGGATTCATACTCGGATTCTATCCATTGTTGGAAAAATAGCAGTAACTAGTGTACCCAGATGACAAATTCGAATAAAAATCATAATTTTACTTACCAAAGTCACATATGATGTAATGCTAAAGTGGAAAGTGATGTAGGAAACAAAATTTGACCTAAGAAATTGGTCAAAGAGCAGCACTAGCGGTAACAACAACAACAACAATGGTCGATAAGAAAAAGATGAAGATGATAATGAAGTAGAAGATGATGATAATGAAGCAGAAGATGATGAAAAAAGTTGAAGCAAGAATGAACAACAATAATCGGGAAGTGAGAGAAAACAACAACGGATGAGAAGAGAGAGAAACACGTCTTTTTTCCCTTCGTTTTTTGTTATATTAACTAACATTTGGATTAAAGTATAAATTTAAAAACTTCTGGGCTATTTCAAACGTCCCCAACTTTCTTAATCCATAATAAAGTAATTGTCATCTCCACTCAATAATTAAGACTTGTGTCACCTACACCTCATTTTAAAACTCTTTTGTTACCTACAGCCCAAAGCCCCACATAACTTTAAACAACGTAAAAGTTTAATTAATAAAAAAAATCATGCTTATCAAAGAAAATGATAGAAAGAAGATCAGTTAAAAATATTAATGGTTCTTTAAAATTTAATTTAGAGTTGTGACTAATCAATCTTTTCATCATATTTAGAATTTTAAAACCAACTCAATATTGAGTTATTAAATTCAATTAGATTATGTAAAAATTCTTTATATTTAAAGTATTTGAAATTTTACTAATACAATATGTCACTTTGACTTTTTAAGTCTTTTTACTATAATATTTAGAACTAAACTAACATTGAAGAATTTGAATTTAATTATTAAATTATAATTCATTCAAAAAAAAAGTAAGAAGGAGTTGAAGCATAGTCAAGTATGTAGGCTATTGGTTAAAAGTGAAAATAAACAATATAGAAAATATAATGTTTTACTATTAAAACTGAAAATCATATTCTGAATTAAAGTCAATCAATAACAACAATAAAAGAAATGTAATTTTTAAGTGAGGCTTAGGAAAAATAGAGTATATGTTGACCTTACTCCTATCCTGGAAAGGAGAAACGTAATAATGCCAACTCATTCTTTTGAGTACCGGCAGTTCAAGAAAGTCGCTAAAATATACAATGTGCAAGGATTTTTTTGAATTTTCTAGGATACAAGCACAAAAACACAAGTTCAACTAACTCAATAGAAAAGAATAACAAAAGCAAACTCGGCAGCATAAGTAAACAAACAATAACCATTTCATATAAATCTGAGACTCTTTTCCATGCATCCATAACAATCAAGGAATAGATATTTAGCTAAGCACATAACGCGTTCCAAGAGATAAGTTGGACAATTATATGACATAACTAATCTTTTCAAGACTTAAAAAGAAAAAAAGAAGTAACATTGACATACGAAATTAAGAATTACTTATAAAATATTTTTCGTTTAATTAAGTAGGAAAATGTCACAAAAGAATCAATCGAACATATCATCCATGAGAACACCATCAATTTGGACAATTAAAATCTCATCATTTTATACTAAATCAACAAATCAACATATTTGATAATTGTATATGATCATCTAAAATCACAAAACAAAACAAAAATATTAACCAATTAAATTCAAAACTCTCAAATTTTGTTTTATTCAAATAACAAAGAAAATAATTAGAACTCCCAAACTCTTGAACGCGTGCTTGATTCTCTGTCACCTCGATTTCCGCCACGCATCCATAGTTACCTAGGAAAAGATATCTAGCTAAGCACATAAACCATCTCAAAATATTAAAATATAACCTTAGATTTCGAATTTAACAAATAAATGTACTTAAAGATTCAACTATAATACTAACAAATAATATGTCAAAATATAGTAATTAACATAATCAAAACTAATTAAAAATTAAAAAGGAAAGAGAAAGAGATAAATCTTTGATATTTTGGCCATTTCATTCGGCATCAACATGCTTATTTTGTTCAATTTTTTCGATTCAAAATTCTAAATTGAAAAAAAAAATCAAAAAAGAAGAATTCGTTCTCAATTATTGATTATATATAATTAATATATAATATATAAAGATATTAACTATTTTTTTTTAAAAAAAAGATGATGCAAGAATATGACTTTAATCATCAAAATCAAAATATAGGAAGGAAAAGTAAAAGAAAAAAAAGCATACGTTTTTTTGTAAATTTTAATTTGATCCATCCAAATATTACTTAAATACAGTAATAGAAATTTATTTTTATATAGAATAAAATTCTAATTGATTTAGAAGTATTAAATATTATGGTTTCTTACCTAAATTATACTTTTTAGTTGAATTTGTCATCTGGGTAACTGCTAGTGTGCTGTTTTTCAACAATAGCTAGCATGCGAACATGAATGCAACATAAGAGCAATCTATTTAAACAGATCCATTTTCTGCGGCACCAGATAAATGTTTTGTTGTAACAGTAAACTCATGTTGGATTCATGCTTATGGTTCTAGGTGCCCGTAATATGGATCGAATAGATGGTATTCTATTGCACAAGATTAGTAATCTGTTTCAACAGATAAATAATCTGTTTCACCAGATTACTAATCTATTTTGAACAACAAAATACAGCTCCTGTCACAAACCCAACAGATAACTCAACTCATATGTTGATCTCTTGCTATTGATACTGGAATCAAATTATTTCTTAATTGTAGACATGTCATTCATTGAGAAAAAGAAATAGACAACACTAAAATTAAATAAGAAATAAAAGTCAAATGCATCAAACATACATTTTTATAAAACAAACAAAAAAAATACATAGATAAAAGGAAAAAAAAAAGCTTAATTATTATTATCATCATTATTATTTGTATGGCCAGCCGGCCAATCTTCAACCGGCAGTAACAACGCCCTCCTCGGCCAGCGGATCTCCCACAACATCCTTACTCTGACGGCAGCCAACTCCCAATGCAGGTCATGAACCTCCTTCTGCAGTTCCCACATGGAGTCTCATAAAATAACGACATTCCACATAGGATGAGCCATATCTAGAAAATGCATAAGTTGACAAAACACACACGTAAATACAAAAGTAAAGAAAAGAAAGAATTAGAATGTAATGTAATACAACGTATATTTACACACAAATCAAGAAAAAACTTACCAAAGACAGGAAAAAGCTATAACGTCCTTGAGGAGAAAGTAGTTGAAGGTGTAAAAAGAGTAAGGAATAAATAGTGTGTGTAGTAGAACGAACCATTGAGTAAGGAGGGACCTATTTATAGAGGATTGAACTTGAATGAGTTAGGCAAAAAATCGCTAATGTTCACCTCCATTTATTAATGACATTCTTGATTACTGTAAAAAGTTATGACTTAATTAAACTAAGCAATATTGTTATAAGTCATGACTTTTCAGCTTTATTGTTATTAATAATTAGTTCTTTCCAGGAACCATTTTTTTTACACTGAGTTGGACAACATATTATATATCTATTGCATCAGATAACTCATCTGTGACAACAGATATATAATCCGTTGCAACAAATAGATAACTTGTTGCATAAGATAATATATCTGTTGCAACATATAATCTATATATCTTTTTTTTTAAAAAATTATCTTCAAGACATCCAAATTTTCTGATTTTTTAATTATATAAATTAATAAAGCACATTTGAAGGCATAACTGTTCACCTCAATTCATTAATGACATTCTTGATTACTGTAAAAAGTTATGACTTAATTAAATTATGCAATATTGTGATAAGTCATGACCTTTCAGCTTTATTATTATTAAAATAATTAGTTTTTTTCAGGAATCATTTTTACACTGAGTTGGACAACAGATTATATATCTGTTGCATCAGATAACTCATCTGTTACAACAGATATATCATCCGTTGCAACAAATAGATAACCTGTTGTATAAGATAATATGTCTGTTGCAACATATAATATATATATTAAAAAAAATTATCTTCAACACATCCAAATTTTCTGACTTTTTAATTATATAAATTAATAATGCATATTTAAAAACAAGAACATTTTTTGTGAGGTTTTTACGGTTTAAATTGTGTTTATCATTTATTTTCTTATTGTTTTCTGTGAAAAGAAATGACTTAATTAAATCAAGCTGGTGAGGTTTTTATTATTGTGACAAGTCTTGACTTTTCAGCTTATTAAATTTAAATAATCTTTTTCTCAATTTAAAAATCGAATACACCTAGTTTTAAATAACCGTTTCTTTAATAACCATTTTTTTAATTGAGTTATGACAACAGATTATATATCTGTTGCATCAGATAACCCATCTATTTCAACAGATATACCATCTGTTGCAATAAATCAACCATCTGTTTAAGGAGCTTTTTTGCAACAGATGAGAAATTTGATGCATCAGCAGTATTTTTTGTTTTTGTTTGTTGAATGTGTTTAGACAAAAAGTCATAGTCACGACTATTCATTCATTTTTTTCTTAATAATCATATAATCATATAACTTAATTAATCCAATGTTGTGACTTTTTTTAAATTAAATAATCTTTCTTTTACAATTATAATATAATTTAGTTCCTTATTATTTATTAACGAACCGTGTTTAGGAGAATTTTTTATCATGACTTTTCACCACCATCTGTAGCCACAAGTGCTCAATCCCTACCTCCAACCGTCGACATGTTGAGAATAGGGAATAAATAGAATGATAATCAAATATTGAATAAGAATTAAAAATTCGAAGTCGACCAAACCAAACCAAACATATACATAGATTTTTTTAAATCCCTTATAGGTGGATCGACTATAGAAAAGGAAAATACATATGCTAAAAGAAAGAAAAAACATAACGTAATTATTATTACTACTATTATTACTATTATTACTATTATTATTGTCAACCGGATAATTTTTATCTGACAGCAGCAGGACCTCCTCAGCCTTGCCCCGAAGTCAGCCAAATCCCTCTAGAGTTCATCAAACTGCCTTTGAAGTTCCTGCAAGGACTCGATATGAATTTTATTGTATGAATCTGGATCAACCATATTAGTATTGTAAGTGTAGTAGAATGAACGAGTGAGAGGAGGCTGGAGGGACTTATTTATAAAATGATTGAATTGGAAGGGACTTAACTTAGTCAAACAAAAAGCCATGACTGTTCATATCTCTTACTTAAATAAAACTGGTGACTTTTTTAATATGTAAATTTTAAAAAAATAGATCTAAATACATCATTTATCTTTTTATTATATTTCAGAAAGAGACAAATTGGTAATCTGTTGCAAAATATATTCCACCTATCAGATAACTTACAACATATTGACAATCTGTTACAATAGATGGATATATCAGTTTGCTTTTCCATCAGCTGTGGCATCAGTTGCAACTTGCTAGTCATCTGTTTATTCAATTTCATCGAGAGCAATAGATTTTTCTAAACACTTCTTGGCCAAACTCAATTTTTGTTCTTGGATTACTTTTTTTTCTTTGCATCCTTCAAGCAGGCCTCCAAATTTAATTTTTGCTCTTGGATTGATGGCCAAAATTGAATTTGGAGGCCACCTTGAAGAATGCAAAGAAAAAAAGAGAAGCAATCCAACAACAAAAATTGAGTTTGACCAAGAAGTGCTTAGAAAAATCTATTGCTCTCGATGAAATTGAATAAACAGATGACTAGTAAGTTGCAACAGACGCCACAGCTGATAAAAAAGCAAACTGATATATCCATATCTTGCAACAGATTGTCAATATGTTGTAAGTTATCTGATAGGTGGAATTATTTTTGCAACAAATTACCAATCTGTCTCTTTCCGAAATACAATAAAAAGATAAAATGTTGTATTTAGATCTATTTTTTTTTAATTTACATATTCAAAAAGTCACCAGTTTTATTTAATCAAGGGATATGAACAGTCGTGGATTTTTGTTTGACTAAGTCAAGTCCCTTCCAATTCAATCATTTTGTCACTGTGGTCGTTGAGCTCAGTATAGAGCTCTTGATCTTTTGTGAGTTTGTCAATGAGGACCACTTTCTTTCTTGGCTGCTTTCTTATATTACTCCTCTTGGTCCTTCATAGCTCTACACAAGGTTAAGGAGAAGTATGAAAGGTTCTCTTTGAGTTTTTCCAAGGCAAACGCTCTCTCGGCTGATAAATTCGGGGCTGCAGCACATATGGATAGTGCAACACTCAATGCAGAACAGTTTTCTGGTAGAAGCAAGTCTTGAGAAGACATAATCAGTAATCTCTCAATATCACCTTTCGCTATGTCAAGCAGTTCTGTTGATATCTTATTTTCTACGGGAGAAGATTGATCAGCAGAAAAACCAAGTGATTGAGATCGTTTAATCTGTTGACTAACTCGAGCAAAGACGTCTTCTGGATTATCAAACTTCACAGGGCAGCCTGGTGGTTCAATAATATCATATGTCTTGTTTTCGATATTAGCTAATGATGGGGAGATTCTGCCTTCCTCACCACCCTGAAAAGAAAAAGCACTCAAAATTAGATGGAGTATCTCTACATAACGACACAAGATGAACTAAATCTAGCATTCAGTTTTTCCTTCCTATTCCTCCCCTTTTTATCTTCTCACTTTTTTCAGACCTAAAATTTTTCTTTTTTCAGATACTTGATAATGCCTTGGAAATTACTTTCTTTCTTCTCTTAGCCTAAATATCTAATGGAGTGAATGAAACTGAAATCCTCTTTGATCAAATGACATTACTGTTAGATATCAATTCTTTTACATCAGCAGTTAATGCATTAACAGTATTAATCACTCTATCATGTTTTGCCTTCCACTTTTCACATTTGCATACACAAGATAAGCAACAACAATAACAAATCCAGTGTATTCCCACATAGTGAGGTCTGGGGAGGGTAAGATGTACGCAGTCCATACCTATACCACTAAAGAAGTAGAAAGGTTATTTCCGATAGACCTTCGGCTCGAGACACGAAATAATAAACAAATTCATAGTAAAGCATGGAATAAGATGACATAACATAAATGCGACACCCACAAGTAATAGTAAACAGAGAAAAGAAAATAGATTCGTAATAAAGCATGAAACAAGGTATCATAACAAGAATAATACCCCCACAAAGTAATGGCCTACACTAGCGACCCAAACTGACCATAGCCTTCTGCCCTAATTCGCGTCCTTCGGATCTTCCTATCTAAGGTTATGTCCTCAGTGAGCTGTAACTGTTCCATGTCCCGCCTAATCACCTCTCCCCAGTACTTCTTCGGCCAACCCTTACCCCACCTAAAACCATCCAAAGCTAGCCTCTCACACCTACAAATTGGGGCATCCATGCCCCTCCTCATCACGTGTCTGAACCATCTCAATCGGACTTCTCGCATCTTTTTCTCCACTGAATTCACACCAACCTTCTCCTGATAGTCTGATTCTGAACTCTATCCCCCCTAGTCAGCCTACACATCCAACGCAATATCCGTATTTCCGCCACCTTTATTTTTTGAATATGGGAGTTCTTAACTGGCCAACACTCCGCTCCATACAACATGGCCGAACGGACTGCCACCTTGTAGAATTTGCCTTTAAGCTTGGGCAGCACCTTCTTATCACATAACATCCCCGAAGCGAGCTTCCACTTCATCCATCCCGCCCTAATACGGTGCGAGACATCCTCGTCAATCTCACCATTACCCTGAATCACAAACCCGAGATACTTGAAACTATCCCTCTTACATACCACCTATGATTCCATCTTCACTACCACCTCATTCTCCAGCCTCACGTAATTAAACTTGCATTCCAAATATTCTATCTTGCTCCTACTCAACCTAAACCCTTTAGACTTAACAGTTTGTCTCCACACCTCTAATTTACCATTCACACCCCCCCGCATCTCATCAATCAAAACTACATCATCTGCAAAAAGCATACACCAAGGCACCTCTCCTTGAATACGCCGTGTCAACACATCCATCACCAAAGCAAACAAAAAGGGACTAAGAGTAAATCCCTGATGCAATCCTATCAAGACAATGAAATGCTCTGAGTCTCCTCCCGCCGTCCTCACCTGGGTTTTAGCTCCATAATACATGTCCTTAATTGCTCTGATATATGCCACCGAGACTCCACTCACCTCCAAGCATCTCCAAAGCACCTCCCTGGGGACTTTGTCGTATACCTTCTCCAAGTCGATAAACACCATGTGCAGGTCTTTCTTTATTTCCCTATACTGTTTCACCAGACTCCGCACCAGCTGAATGGCCTCCATCGTCGAGCGGCAGGGCATAAATCCAAACTGGTTCTCCAAAATAGACACTATCCATCTCAGCCTCACCTCGACCACTCTCTCCCAAATCTTTATAGAGTAACTCAATAACTTAATACCCCTATAGTTATTACAACTATGAATGTCACCGTTATTCTTATAAAGAGGGATTATAGTACTCCACCTCTAAGCCTCGGGCATTTTTGCCGTCTTGAAAATTCTGTTAAACAATCCAGTTAACCACCTTAAACTAGCCTCGCCAGAAAACTTCTAAAAATCCATAGGTATTTTATCAGGCCCCGTCGCCCTATCCCTTCGCATCCTGCGAACAGCCTCTCTAACTTCCTCTACCTTAAAACGTCTACAATAACTAAAATCCTGAACTCCTCTGAGTGCTCCAGCTCCCCTAACAAAATAGCTCTATCCCCTTCGTCATTCAAGAGCCTATGAAAATACGACTGCCATTTATTCTTAATGTGGCCATCCTCCATCAACACTGTACCATCCTCCCCATTAATGCATTTTACCTGATTGAGGTCGCAACCCTTCTTTTCCCTAGCCTTAGCGAGTCTAAACAACTTTTTTCCCCTCTTTTCTCCTGTAACCCCACATACAAGCTCTTAAATGCTGCCGTCTTAGACGTCGTAACTGCTAACTTAGCCTCCTACCTAGCTAACTTGTACTCTTTCCTGTTTACTCGCTTCTCTTCTTCATCCTTACTCTCAACCAACTTAGCATACGCCCCTTTCTTGGTTTCCACTTTCTTTTAACCTCTTCATTCCACCACCAATCCCCCCGATGATGCCCGGCCCAGCCCCTAGAAATACCCAACACCTCACTAGCATTCTCCCTGATACACCTAGCCATCCTATCCCACATACTATCCACGTCCCCCCTACACTCCCACACCTTCATTCCTATTAACTTCTTCCCTATCTCCTACATATTCACTGGCGTCAAGCCGCTCCACTTATTTCTAGGTCTACACTCCTCACCCCTTCTCTTCCTATCCTTCTTTATACCCAAATCCATAACCAATAGCCTATACTGGGTCAAAATATTCTCACTCGGGATGACCTTACGGTCCTTACACAACACCCTATCCCCTTTCCTAAGCAACAAAAAGTTAATCTGGGTCTTGGCTATCGCACTTCGGAAGGTGATCAGGTGATCGTCCTTCTTCGAGAAGCCCGAGTTCACCACCACCATCCCAAAGGACCTCGCAAAATCCAATGGAGTAGCCCCCTCTTCATTTTTTCCCCAAAACCAAAACCACCATGCACATCACCAAAGCATTCCGGTAATGCCCCAATGTGCCCATTGAAATCTCCTGCTACAACAATCTTCTCCGAGCTAAGAACACCTCTCACCACCTCATCCAAAGCCTCCCAAAACCGTATCTTCTCCTCCCCATCCAAGACCACCTGCGGTGCATAAACACTACACACATTCAGGGTAAATCCCCCAATGACCAACTTAATACTCATCAACCTATCACTGATCTTCTTAACCTCCACTACCTGACCTCTAAGCTCTTCATTTACTAAGATGCCAACTCCATTCCTACGCCTCTCGCTCCCAGAGTACCAAAGCTTATAACCATCCACATCCCTAGCCTTAGACCTTACCCACTTGGTCTCTTGAACACACGCAATATTAATCATCCTCTTTCTAAGAATCTTCACAAGCTCTATGGACTTACCCTGAAGAGTTCCTATATTCGAAGACCCAACCCTCAGCCTACCAACTCTATCATCACGTCTTCCTCTACCACCCCTGAGGCCAAACCTTAGCCTCCCTCCCACCCCCGCCCTTCCCTCTTCTCTCGCCCCCACAATAGCCCCTGCCCTAACCCCCTCGAATATGACCCTATCCAACCATCAACGCCCACAACCACTACTATAAGAAAATATAAACAATGATAGAAACAAAGCAGTAGGAGGAAATACAACTCTCACATAAATTAGAAGAAATAATCAAGAAACAAAACTAAACTCCAATAGGGAGAAAAAACAAAACCAAGGTAAGGACAAAACTAACAGTAAGAAAAATAGAGCACACTAATGGCCTGACACCAAGGATAGCAAAACAAATAATAAGGAGCGGTGCAAGTCACGAATATACTACCGTAGAAATGCAAGTCAAGATACAGGAGATAATACGATAAATAATATGAAGGAGGAAATAGCAAAGGTTACAAATCACCGGGATACGCGTGTAGACCAATTTCTTATTATGTTGTATCCCTTCAAGCTGATTGCAGCAACTGGTCGCCTGGATATTATTGCCAGAGATTCGCCGGAGTCCCATCGGACTCAGATCTAGAGCTGAAAAAATCAGGTTTGTTCAGAACCAGCAGATCCTTCAGATGGACCCACTGGAATAGGTGGCTTGTGACTAGATCTGTGAGTTGCCTATCTCACCGAAGTCGAGCCTACTATGACCTTAACTCACTTGCAAAAGCAGTGGTTGGTTGGTTCAGAAGACGGTGAAAGAAAGGGAAGGGAAGAGGGGAAAAGATAGAGAGGACTAGTATGAGAGAATGGGGGTGATAATGTAACCTTACCAGTTTCTGACACTCTTATTCCATCGCCGGCAGGGACCAGTTAAAGGTCAGTGAACGTTGGAAATGTTGTATCCCTTCAAGCTGATTGCAGCAACTGGTCGCCTGGATATTATTGCCAGAGATTCGCCGGAGTCCCGTTGGACTCAGATCTAGAACTGAAAAAATCAAGTTTGTTCAGAACTAGCAGATCCTTCAGATGGACCCACTGGAATAGGTGGCTTGTGACTAGATCTGTGAGCTGCCTATCTCACCGAAGTCGAGCCTACTATGACCTTAACTTGCCTGCAAAAGAAGTGGTTGGTTGGTTCAGAAGATGGTGAGAGAAAGGGAAGGGAAGAGGGGAAAAGATAGAGAGGATTAGTGTGAGAGAATGGGGGTGATGACGTAACCTTACCAGTTTCTGACACTCTTATTCCATCACCGGCAGGGACCAGTTAAAGGTCAGTGAACGTTGGGTTGGGGACGTTAGGGTTAGTGAACGTTGTGAACGTTATGTATTCCAGAGAGAGGGAACATTTTTCACACAAGATAAGCAAGAAGGGAAAAGATTGATCATTCTTCTCCCATATAGAGGACAACATATCTGTTATGTAAAAGTCTACACCATCGCCCGAAATGTTTGCCACAGCAAAAGTCTATAGAAGGCATGACAAATAAACATGAGTAATATCCGACATTAAATCTTAATGGGGTATCAGAACTATATTCATGGTCCCTCAACCTTATCAATTCGAACCTACCAAACTTAACTATAAAATTACAGATATCTTATTTGAATGATCTATGACTAATTGGTAAAAACAGCATTGACAAAATCTATGTATTCTATGTGTATTTCCATGATAACATTATCAGTAATACATACCTCCCACATATGAAATGGTTCCATCTGCATGCAGTTTATTCCTTCGAACTTATCTTTACTGTAGCCTCTTATGATGGTCAGGCAAAAGTTGATCAACTTTCAGTTCCTTAGATTTCTACAAAGAAAAAGAAAAAGAAAAAAATTAATATCACAGAAAGAACATTATCCATCTGTTGCAACATATGTAGAGTCTGTTGCATCAAATGTAGAGTCTATTGCGTCAGATGTAGAGTCTGATACAACAGATGTGGAGTCTGTTGGAATGCATCAAACTAGCCTTGCTGGTGGTTTGATTTGTTCCAATATTTTCTCCGTCTGTTGCAACATCAACAACAACATAAACTACAAATAACAAATAAAAAACATCAATAATAAAGAAAACAACAACATTTGTTCCAACAACATCATCAACAATAAGGAAGCATACATCCTATTTTCCAACACCATCAACAACCAGGGGCGGACCCACATGGAGTTCTCCAGGTGCGTGAGCATAGACTGAACTCGTCTTGAACTTTATATATGTCTATGTAAATTAAGAAAAAACGTATATAATCTAATTAGTGAGCATCCATAGTAAGAGTTATTTGGTTAGCCTAGTGGTTGTTTATGGGTTCTTAAGGCTATTTATTTCTTTTGGTCGTGAGTTCAATTCTCACTCAGCACATATTTTTTTAATTTTGGTAACCAACTCTTCTCTCCTTATTCACTTTAAACTTTCTTTTATGTTTTTCTCCCTTACTCCTTGTGTTGATTGTTCGGACTCTACTATTTTTAAGCTAAGAAGCACCCACCATCTAAAAAACCTAGATCCACCACTATCAACAACACCACACCACAAGTTCCAATAATGCCAACCCCACCACCAACATCAATAATAGCATCAACAACAAAGAAACAAACAAAATACATAAAAAAATGATACTGCCAACAAGGCTTTTAAACTTCTCCCAACAAATGACTTTTTTTTGCATCTTGTAATAAATATTCTCGGTTCATTTATTCAATAATTAAAAGTTTCTTCAAATTTTTTTAAATAAATATGATATGGGTAAATGATATTAAATAAAAAAATATATAAATAACTTGCAAAGAAGAAGACGAGAATGAAAAAACAATATTGAATCATACCTTAATGTCAAAAGAAGATCAAAACAATAATTTTAGTCAAGGAATCTAACATATTGATCGGTTTAGATCCAAAAGAAAATTTATGAGAAAGAGGAGAGAAAAAAAAGGTTGTTATAACCCTAAAGAGGATAGAAAGTAAAAGATGAGAGATGAATAAAATAAATTTAGGGATGAATTAGAGATGAAATAATTCTAATTTCTAGATGTACTACCCTTAATATTAAATGACTAAACAAAGTGTATTTATTGAAATTTATATTTTCAAAGAATAATTAATAAGGCTAATTTGGTAAAATAAACCCCTAATTAATATTTTCTTAATAGGTGTGCCAAGTCAATAGGGGCCAACTAATATAATATGAAATGAAATAAGTATTAGGGGTTTAAATATTCATTAATTAATATTCATTAATAATTTGAAGGTCAAGAGAAAGAAAATGGGTGACATTGAAAAGACAAGACAAGACTACTCAATGAGATTTTTGAGTTATCCAAGAAACATTTTTTATCGTCTTTAGCAGTACTACTTTATCTACTTGGACAGAAGCTTGCTTTAAAATTAAAAGAAAAAAATTTTCAAACAGATATGTCATCTGTTGCAATAGATATAAATAGCTGCTTGAAAAATTCCAACAGCTCAGTCATCTGTGACAACAGATGGAAATGTCCATTTGATAACTAAATCAGAAATGTCATCTGTTACAATAGATATCAATATCTGTTTGAAAATTTCCAACAACTCAGTCATCTGTCACAACAGATGCAAATGTCTATTTGATAATTAAATCAGATATGTCATCTGTTGCAACAAATATTATTATTTGTTTGAAATTCTTCAATATCTCAGTCGTTTGTTGTAATAGATTTCATTGTAATTGATTTAGGTAGAACTAGGGATGAATGAATGAGCTCACAGGGTCAACAACAAATCTAATTGAGTCTTTGCAATTGGATGGTGTTGGTATTGCGTTCATCCCGACCTGAGTCATTGATTAATCACTCTGAGTTGAAATGAGTTCTCATAAACTTAATGTTAAGATTAATAATAGTACCTACATCGATCTAGGTGGAATGAGGGATAAATAAATGAGCTCACAGGGTCAACTACAAATCCAATTGAGTCATTGTATTTGCATGGTGTTAGTATTACGTTCATCCTGACCCGAGTCATCGATCGATCACTCTGAGTTGAAATGAGTTCTTATTAACTTAATGTGAAGATTAATAATAGTACCTACATTAATATAGGTGTAACTAGGGATGAATGAATGAGCTCAGTGGGTCAACTACAACTTCAATTAAGTCTTTTGGCAATTGCATGATGAGACAGTATTGCGTTTCTCCCGACCAGAGTCGTCGATCGATCTCTCTGAGTCGAACCAATTCTAACTACCTCATATGTTCAAATAATACCTTAATTGAATAATCTAGGACTAGGAGTGAGTTCTCATAGGGTCAACTACAACTTCAATTGAGTCTTTTGACAATTGCATGATGAGATAGTACTGTGTTTCTCCCGTCCAGAGTCGTCGATCGATCACTCTGAGCTGAACTAATCCTTATAACCTCATATGTTCAACTAATACCTTAATTGATTAATCTAGGACTAGGGGTGAGTTCTCATAATGTCATCTACAATAGATTACAATGCCTAATTTATAATTTACAATAGATGGGTAATCAATTGCGACATATGACTTAATCTATTTGATAAATTACAACAGATGGGTAATCTGTCGCAATAGATGACTTAATCTGTTTGATTTACAATAGATTAGTGATATGTTGCAACAAATGACGTAATTTGTTTTATAGGTTACAACAGATGCGTAATATGTTGCAACAGATTACCTAATCTATTTGATTTGATCCAACAGAAAAGACATCTGTTGCAACAGGTTGAACATTTTTTTATATATAATTTTAATTGAGTTCATATATTAGACTAATACCTTAATTGAATGTGAGTTCTCATAGGGTCAACTACAACTTCAATTGAGTCTTTTGGCAATTGCATGATGAGACTGTATTGCATTCCTCCCGACCAGAGTCGTCGATCGATCACTCTGAGTTGAATCGATTCTTACTACCTCATATGTCAGACTAATACCTTAATTGAATAATCTGGGACTAGGGGTACTAATACCTTAATTGAATAATCTAGGACTAGTGATGTGTTCTCATAGGGTCAACTACAACTTCAATTGAGTCTTTTGGAAATTGCATTATGAGACGTTACTACGTTCCTCCCAACCAGAGTCATCGATTGATAACTATGAGCCAAACCAATTCTTACTACCTCATATGTTCAACTAATACCTTAATTAAATAAACTAGGACAGGGTACTAATACTTTAATTGAATAATCTGGGGCTAGGGGTGAGTTCTCATAGGATCAACTATTGATTAATGTAGGACTAGGGTGAGTTCTCATAGGGTCAACTACAATAGATGGCAGCTCCTATTTTATAATTTACAACATACGGGTAATCTGTTATGACATATGACAATCTATTTGATAATTTACAACAGATGGGTAATCTATCGCAACAGATGACTTAATCTGTTTGATAATTTACAAAAGATTCATAATTTGTTATTACCTAATCTGATTGATAATTTACAATAGATATGAAATCTGATGCAACATATTGAACATTTGTTTTTATACAATTTTAATTGAGTTCATATGTTAGACTAATAGTACCTAAATTGATTAATCTAGGACCAGGGGTAAGTTCATATGGTCAAATAGAGTGCTCGGTCAACTACAACTTCAATTGTTTTTATGCAATTTCAATTAAGTTACCCTTTTGGCAATTTCATGATGAGAGGGTTAAAAATTACGCATATCTTTTATGATTTTTAAAATAATTACGATCAATTCGGACTAAATTAATATTTTCAAAACTTGTCATTCTTTTCCAAAATACAAATCAACCTATACAAAATGTTTCATCATTTCAAATCTCGAGTTTTCACTTTCTCTCTCATTCTCACTGAACAATACAGTACAGATAACAACTACTCAACAAATTTTCTCAACCCTCCACAAAAGATCACTTTTCTTCTCATTTTTGACCATATAGGTATTATTTTCAATTTCATTCTTGCTTGTATCAGTCATTTTCTTTGTCTTCATAGGCAACAGGGTTCGAGAAGAGTTCTATATTTGTTATTTTTTTCTAAAAAATAAGGGCTTTTAAGTTAATGATGAAAAATAAAACTTTTAGTTGTATTATCTTTGAGAATGAGTTTACAATTTTGAGTTTTGATGGTAAAATCGTAGGAAGAACTTGAGAAATCCCTAGTTTTTATCCCAGTGTTCCGTTGAATATCGTGGTATTGTTGGATGATGTTTGTGGTGTTGTTGTTGTTGGTGGTAGTGGTCTTTGTAGTCGTCGTGGTGGCACTGGTGGTGGTATCGGTTGGTGGTGTTTGTGGTGGCTTTCGATGGTATCGATATTTGTGGTATTTGTTTGTTGCATCGGTTGGTGGTGTTGTGGTAGTGGCTATTGGTGTGTCGGTATTCGTAGTGTTTGTAATGTATTTTTAAAAATTTATACATACATCAGTTGTAATGTAATTTTTATTTTTTTGTTGTTTGTAGGTAAAACATGTCTCCCAAAAAAAAATAAAGTGAAAGTGGATCAACGTTTGACCACCCAAAAAACAGGCTATAGTACAGAGGGATTCGGAGGAGCTTCCTGAACAATCTCAGTCAAAGAAAAGTGAAGCTAAGGACAAATGTGAAAACAACATTGAGGGAGGTGGACAAGGGTCTATAGATGGTGATGAAGAAAATGAAAGTGAGAAAGAGGAGGAATTGGAGAGTGAGAAAGAGAAAGAGAATGATCATCAACATGATGATAATGGATCACCAATGGAGCGTGAATTAATATTGACATCCCAGCATGATCGTGTCAAAACTTTTAGTATTGACAGGTTTCAAGTTGCAATGCCGATAAATGACCCAGAAGCAAAACAACTAACTGGTCAAATTATACTTAAATGTTAGATGGGGAAATTTTTTTGAACATTTTATGAAAATTATGAAGAACGAAAACATAGGCGGACTTTTTAAGAAGAGCTGCTTTGGACGCTTTCTTGATCTGCCTTAGGACCTCTCTGCCCGTATCCGTTTTCCTATAACGATGGTACATGGTCTTCTCAAGCGTAGGATCAAGTACGTAGGGGATGATAAAGATCCGGGGGAGGGGAAAAAAGAAGATGGATGAAATCTAGATCAACTACTGTGGCATGCCTATTTGTTTTGGCTTGCAAGAGTTTTTCATAGTGACGAGCTTAAGATGCCATCATCCAGAAGAACCACCACCCCACAAAAGATCTAAGGCAAGAAAATGCAAGGAAAAAATAGATGGGTTGTTTGACATTGCTCGACGTGGCTACAAAGCATCGGATTTGTTGAAAGATCTCGAGGATAAAACCATACCAGAGCAGTACAGGGAGAAATTGTGCTTAGTTTGGTTTGACCATTCGGTTATATTGGCAAGAGACATCAACAAGGTCATAGAAGATGATTTGTTGGCGCGTGCTGAGGATTTTGATAAATTCAACAATTATCCGTGGGGATATGACAACTTCTACTTAACTCTCCAATATTTACTAACAAAGCTATCCTTAGGGACGACCACATTATACGGATTTCCTTGTGATTTCATGGTAAAATTAATAACTAATTTTACTCATCCATTAATTTATATTGAATATAGTTATTATGAATTTTTTTTGCTTGCTTCCTGTTTATATTTTTTAGGCTTGGGCATTTAAAAATATTCCTCCCCTCCAAAAGCAGTTAATGGATTACCCGGATGAGGTTTCTCATCCAAATATGTTTAGGTGGTTTGCTGCAAAGAGAAATACCAATATTAAGGAGGATGACCTCTTTAGCCCTCCAGATGATGCAGTACGTCTTCTTCAAGTAAAACAATTTTACTCCAAGAAATATATTGAACAAATGTTATATCTGATGCAATAAATGTTATATCTGATGCACCGAATGAGACATCTATTGCAACAGGGTACGATTGATATCTTGCATCAGATTATCCATCTGTTGCTTTGGTTATCTAAACCCGACTCCTAACAGATTAACCATCTACTGCAAATTATGCAATAAATATGTAATCTGATAACATATTGTTCATCTGTTGTGATGTACAGATCATCTGTTGCATAATGATTGATATTTTGCATCAGATTATCCATGTGTTGCTCTATTTCTATGAACCAGACTCAAATGGATTTTAACCATATACTGCAAACTATGCAACAGATGGGTCTTTTTTTTTAAATGTAACCCAACTATGAAAATTATTATATTATATGATATAAATGCATCTATCCTTTTTTTTTATAGGTTGTGCATCCATGGATCGTGCCTACTGGGGAGGAGTCGGTGATGACTTCTTATATTACTCTAGGTCATGTTGATACTATAGCAGACCCAACCGTAGAGTTAATAAAGAAGGAATTGGCTGGACCAACAGCCATAAGAAGAACAGTTAAGCAAGGTCAGCCTAATGTTAAGGTTATGACCAACCTACTAAGGCAGATCCGGGTGCTTCTTCTGGTGAAGTTGTTGCTATTGGTGGCAGGCATACTGATGCTGCTACCACTCGTGATGATGAGCATATTGATGCTCACAAAAGAATAAATATGTTTAAAAACACCCTTTTTCACCCTTACATGGGTCCTTTCACCCCTCTTCTCCCTCATGTTCTCATTATAAATGCGAAGAGTGCAAAGACAGACAGGATAAACTCTTTGAAAAAGTAGAGGCTATCTCTAAAGCTATTAAGGAATTCAAATCTAAGAGTTGTGTCATACCATCCGAGAAGGTAAGGGAGCCAAACACTCCTACAGTGTTGGTTATGAGAAAGAAAAGAGCAATTAGAGACGTACTCTCCGGTCGGAAATTAAAAAAAAATTGAAATTGCTCCCTCTCCAAAAGTTGTTGAAGTTCAGGGGCCAGTCAAGAAGGTGGACTGTAATACCCCGAGACTCTAACCAATAGTACAACCATGAATCAAGCTCATGATAAATAAATTATAATGTTTTGGGATATTTTCTGATCAAGGATAGTGTGTATTAAGGCCTTAATGGTGTCCTAATGATTGGGTGAATCAAAACATTCCTTACCAATTGAATTCTTGGGAAGGATATTGGTATAGTCAACTTCAAATGAGCATATCTCTCATTATACTTGGAATTTTTGAGCTCATGACCTATCAACAGATAGATAATGGAATTATATTTGCAAAGATGATAATTTTGCCAAAATCCGATACGGGAGCAAAGAGTTATACCCATTTTACTCCAGCTTCAATCTGGAAAAGGGTGACGTTTCTGACGGCCTGTCACGTTTCTGATGACTTTTTTGATGACGACGTCATGTTTCTGATGATATTTCTGACGACGTCGTCAGCCTTAGGCAGAAAATCATAAAATTCGACCTTTTTGTGATGACATTTTGTGATGGCCTGTCGCGGATGTCATCAGCTTTTTTTTCCCAGCAATTTAGAGATGTTTTTGCAAGGGTATTTTGGTCTTTTCTCATCTTTTGGAGGCCTCTATAAATATGAGAATCCCATCCAAATCCTAATTCCATCATTTTCTCTTCCAATTCTCTTGAGATAATATATCTAGGGTTATATCAAGAACATAAATCTTCCAAGTATCATCCATAAATCTTCAAAATTTCTTCGAGAACCAAGTTCCTCATAGTGTGGGCTTCAAGAATTATTTATTTCAAGTGTGGATAAAGTCTCAAGCACTAAAGTTCATCCAATTTCAAACATTAACGTATGTGGGGTTTTGAACAAGAACACTTCTTTCGTTCTTGTGCCCAAAGATTTAATTTCTATTGAATTTCATGAATTTTGCAAAGTGGGTTTACACCCAAATTACTTTATCAAGGATATATGAGATTTGAGCTATACAAGATTGACACATCTGACTATTTCACTGTCTTATTTCTTAAATTAAGAATTTATATCATGAGTTATATATTGTTATCATGAAATGATAATTTCTAAGTGATTTATGATAAGTGTCATGATTTATGTTTTTCCATGAGAAGTTTGTCTATTGAATATATATTGATATAAAGCTTGAGAGTCAAGAACAGGTTCTATGATGTTTTCTGGAAGATTTGATAGTTGATATGATTTGATAAGCAAGTGTACTTGATGATGAGAAAGATTATTTTGAGTTTTAGTCGAGTTAGGAATCCACAAGTTGATTATGATTTACAAGTGAGATATATATTTATATTTTGGTCTTCATGATAGACCCTTGAATTGATTAAGGTGGATTTCCTAATGTGTTCTGAGCTTAAGTCTAGGAGTAGTATTAAGCATCGAGCATAAAGTATGGGTTCAGTGCATCCTACTTCCCCAGAACTACGTGCTACCATAGGATTAAGATTAAGGGCCAAAGGCCAAGACAGTTATCACTAAAGTTAAGGTTCTACTCTGATGGCAAGCATAAAACAGCTCTCCCCAATGTGGGAAAGATGTTGGACTCCATGTAAGCTCACATGGTTTATGTCGGTTATAAGAAACTCCCAAGTCCATAATAGTCCAAGTTTCATAAGTTACCGAGTCACTCTAAGTCTTGAGTCAAAGAGTTTGAGTAGAGTCCAACAGTTTGTGAGATTTGTGAAGCATATGTTATTATTGATGATTTATGGAAATATGTTTTAGGTAACTCAAGCGAAGAGAGTCATTATTATCAGCATGCATGATTTTCTTATACATTTATGATATTATTTAAATGTTTCCTGCACCCTCACATACTCAGTATATTCTCAAGTACTGATTCCCATACTCTTTTGTGTTTTATATTTCTCGTGATGTAGGTTCAGGTGCTCAGTCTCACCAACGACAGTGATCTTCGAGTACCTCCATCTACATTCATATAGTTGGTGAGTCCTCATGGTCGAGGACCTATGTCCCCAATTTTTTTCTTGATATTAGATGGTTATTTATTTCCAGTTCAGTATGGGTCAGTTAGGGATCTGTCCCAATGGCTCCTCAGTCTTATGTAGTAGAGGCTTTGTCAGACTAGAGTACCAGTATGTACAGAACTTCAATATTTTAATTGTACAGGATAGTATTTCTTTGTATTTCAGTATGTTCATGACATGATTATTCTTCTTTATTATAGCTTGATTATTGTCATAGTGAGTTAAAGAGGTGATGACAGGTTCAGAGGGTTAGCATGAGGTCGCGTGTGGCCTTAAGCACCGTATGACGTCTTGGGATGGGATCTTGTGGCGTTACAAGCTTGGTATCATAGCTTAAGGTTAAAGGAGTCCTAGGGAGTCTGACAAGCCGCGTTACATAGAGTCTTGATCATCGGTGTGTAGCGTGCCAAATCTTTGAGCAAGAGGCTACAGGACGTTTTAGGAAAAGTCATTTCTTTCTTTTAGAAGTCTTTCGTGCCTATGACTATTTCTCTCTGCTATTAATTTGTGCTCTCTTATAACAGAAAATGCCTTCTCATATAGCTCACATAAACAACGAACGACCTCAATCCATTGATTTTTTAAATAAGATGGTGACTCATGATGAATTTCATGCAGATTTTCAGGCGCCAGCCCAGGCAGTTACCACTAATGCTCAAGCCAATGTTTAAGCCATTGTTCTACCTCCACAAGAAGGTAATTCTATAGTAGCTCAAGTTTGGAATTTTATGCAGATGAATCAGCCAGAGTTTTATAGGTCAAGGGTAGGTGAGGACCCACAGATATATCTTGATGAGGTGAAAAAGATCACCAAAATTATGCATGTAACTGAGAAAGAAAGTGTGGAGCTAGCTTCCTATCACTTGAAAGATGTTTCTTATGATTGGTGGAGTTTTGGAGGAAGAGTAGAGGGGAGGATGTCGCTCCCATGACTTGGAAGTTATTCTAGGATGTGTTCTTAGACCGATTCTTTCCCTCGAATCTGAGGGAAGCAAAACTAGAAGAATTTATGCACTTGAGACAAGGCTCCATGATAGTTAAGGAATATTGTCTTAAATTTAACCAGTTATCTAAGTATGCTCCCGGTATGATGGCCGATTCCAGGACCAGTATGAGTAAGTTTTTGACTGGCGTATCAAGTTATGTTGTGAAAGAGTGTAGGTATGCTATGCTCAATAGGGACATGGATCTTTCTAGATTGATGATACATGCCCAGCAGATTGAAGCGGACAAGGTGAAAGAGAGAGAGAAAGTAAGAGGGAATAAAAGAGTTAGATTAGAGCAGCATAGGTATAGTTAGATTAGATTTACTAAAGGGATCCACCCTTAGTTTCAGAGCTGTTCTTTTGTGGCAGCACCGTCATCAGCTAGTACTCCCGCATCCAGAGTCAGGCAGGAGCAGGGTAATAGATCTACTATGTCTAGGTCTCAAGACAGTGTGAGTAATAGACCTAACTATCCCCCGTGTGCTATGTTTGGTAGGACGCATCCTGGAGAGTGTATGGTTGAGTAGAGAGGTTGTTTTGATTGTGGTAAGTTGGGCCACAAATTCAGGGATTGCCCATATGCTAGACAGGGGAGTCGTGATGTTCGTCCAAAGAGTTAGGCTATTAGTGCTCCAGCCCCTTGGGTTCGTCCTACTCCTCCTTAGTGTGCCTCATCTAGTACTGCCAGTTGTCAGCGCCAGAATTGCTTTTATGCTATACCACCCCTCCAGGAGAAGGAGGATTCACCAGATGTTATTACTGGTACGCTCTATGTATTTCATTTTGATGTGTATGTGTTGATGGACCCTAGGTCAAGTCTTTCTTATGTGACTCCGTTAGTGGCTGTGAATTATCAGATCAATGCTAAAAAGATTCCTAAGCCTTTTCTAGTTTCTACTCCTGTAGGTGAACCTATTGTTGCTAAGCAAGTATATAAGAAGTGTTCTATCACTATCCATTATAGAGTTATGTTTGTAGATTTGATTGAGCTAGACATGGTTGATTTTGACATTATTCTGGATATGGATTAGCTTCACTCTTGTTATGCGTCTATAGACTGTCATAGTCGTGTAGTCAAGTTTTAGTTTCCCAATGAGCTAGCCTTTGAGTGGTCCAAAATTTTTGTATCTCCCAGGAGTCATTTCATATCTTATCTTAAAGCTAGGAAATTGATATCCAAGGGTTGCATCTATCATTTGGTTTGAGTCAAAGATACTAAGTTCGAGACTCCGACCATTCAGTCGATTAGCATTATTAATGAGTTTTGTGATGTTTTTCTATAAGATATCCCAGGGGTACCTCTCGATAAAGAGATAGAATTTGGGATTGATCTTCTCCCTGACACGCAGCCTATTTCTCTTTCTCTATATCGTATGGTCGCCACAGAACTTAAGCAGTTAAAAGAGCAACTCAAAGATCTTCTAGATAAGGTTTTCATAAGGTCTAGCGTATCTCCTTGGGGTGCACCCGTTCTGTTCATACAAAAGAAAGATGGTTCATTGCGGATGTGCATTGATTATCGTCAGCTTAACAAGGTCACAGTCAAGAACAAGTACCCTCTTCTTAGAATTGATGACCTATTTAATCAGCTGCAAGGTGCTAACTATTTCTCAAAAATAGACTTGAGATCCGGCTATCACCAGCTTAAAGTTAGGGAGTGTGATATTCCAAAGACAGTTTTTTGCACCTGATATGGTCATTTTGAGTTCTTGGTCATGTCCTTCAGGCTAACAAATGCCCTAGCAGCCTTTATGGACCTCATGAATTAGGTGTTCAGACAGTACCTGGATATATTTGTTATTGTGTTCATAGATGGTATTATTGTATGCTCCTAAAGTGAGAACGACCATGCAGATCATCTCCGAATAGTCTTGCAAACCCTTAGAGATCATCAACTATTGGCCAAATTTAGCAAGTGCAAATTTTTGCTAAGGTCAGTTTCTTTTCTGGGTCATATTGTTTCTTCCAAAGGTATTTGAGTTAACCCTCAAAAGATAGAAGCTGTGAAAAATTAGCCTAAACCTATTTCCCCGTCTGATATTAGGAGTTTCTTGGGTCTAGCTGGCTACTACCGTCATTTTGTTGAGGGTTTCTCTTCCATTGCTTCTCCTTTGACTCGATTGACCCAAAAGAAAATTAAATTCCTGTGGTCTGACTCTTGCGAGAAGAGTTTTCAGGAGTTGAAGACTCGACTCACTTCGGCCCTTGTGTTGACCCTTCTAAATGGTGTAGATGATTTTATGGTGTACTGTGATGCTTCAAGAGTTAGGTTGGGTTTTGTGTTGATGCAGAAAGGTAAGGTTATAGCCTATACCTCCAGACTATTGAAACCGCATGAGAAGAACTACCCGACCTATGACCTCGAGTTAGCTGTAGTGGTTTTTTCCTTAAAAATCTGGAGATACTATTTGTACGGTGTTTATGTTGATGTTTTTACAGATCACAAGAGTTTGTAGTATATGTTTACTCAGAAAGAGTTGAATTTTTGTCAGAGATGATGGTTAGAATTGTTAAAGGACTACGATATAAATGTGTTGTATCACCCGGGCAAGGCCAATGTAGTGGCAGATGCCCTTAGCAGGTCGTCCATGGTTAGCGTAGCACAGCTCGAGGAAGATAGGAAGGAGTTAGGTCATGAGGTGCATCATATGGCTAGGTTGGGAGTTAGATTGGTTGATTCAGTTGAGGATAATATTTGGGTCCAGTGTAGTTCCGAGTCTTCTCTAGTTTTGGAAGTAAAGGAGAAGAAAGATATGGATCCTAGTTTGGTCAGACTGAAGGAGTCAGTTAAAT
Source organism: Capsicum annuum (assembly GCF_002878395.1). Taxonomy (NCBI): domain Eukaryota; kingdom Viridiplantae; phylum Streptophyta; class Magnoliopsida; order Solanales; family Solanaceae; genus Capsicum; species Capsicum annuum. The sequence goes on along the minus strand of NC_061119.1, from coordinate 200,679,868 downwards.
ACCAAACGGTAGAGGTTTTCTCCCAAGGGTGAAATGGTGTATTGAGATTTCAGAATAGATTATATGTGCCTGATGTTGAAGATTTAAGGCAGAGAATTATGGATGAAGCGCATGGCGCGCGATATTCTATTCATCCTCATGCTACCAAGATGTACCGTGATTTCCGAGAAATCTATTGGTGGAATGGTATGAAAAAGGATATAGCAAAATTCGTAGAGAAGTGTACAACTTGCCAACAGGTTAAGATAGAACACCAAAGACCCGGTGGAATGATACAAGAATTTAGTATTCCTACTTGGAAGTGGGAGGAAGTAAATATTGATTTTGTGATTGGTTTACCTCCTTCTCGACGTCATCATGATTCAATTTGAGTCATTGAAGACAGGTTGACTAAGTCCTCCCATTTCTTGCCAGTGCATACATCTTTCACCGTTGAGGACTATGCTAAGTTGTACATTCGAGAGTTAGTCAGTTTGCATGGAGTTCCTTTGTCTATTATCTCCGACAGGGGTACTCAATTTACTTCTCATTTTTGGAGGGCTTTTCAGAAGGGTCTTGGTACCCAAGTTCATCTTAGCTCCGCTTTTTATCCGCAGACAGACGGTTAGGCTGAGAGGACCAACCAGACCTTGGAGGATATGTTGAGGGCATGCGTTCTTGATTTCAAAGGAAGTTGGGATGAAAATTTTCCATTGATTGAATTTGCTTACAACAACAGTTTTCATGCTGGCATTGGAATGGCTCCATTTGAGGATTTATACGAAAGGCGATATAGATCACCCATAGGTTGGTTTGAAGTGGGTGAAGCCTCTGTGAGTGGACTTGATGCTGTGTTTGAGGCTATGGAGAAAGTTAAGCTGATTCGGGAAAGGTTGAAGACAGCCCAGAGTTATCAAAAATCATATGCAAATGTGAGAAGAAGAGCTCTTGAGTTTGAGGTTAACGATCTGGTATACTTGAAGATTTCACCCATGAAGGGGGTGAAAAGATTTGGAAAGAAAGGGAAGCTTAGTCTCCGATACGTTAGCCCTTATAGAGTTTTGAATCGTGTTGGGAAAGCAGCCTACGAGATTGAATTGCCTGCTGAGTTATCAGCTTTCCATCCTATCTTTCACGTTTCTATGTTCAAGAAGCACATTGGTGATTCTGTTGTTGTTGATCCATCAAAAAGTTTTGATGTCTAGGATAGCCTTTTGTATGATGAAGTTCCGGTTGAAATCCTAGATTATCAAGTTCGTAGACTAAGAAATAAGGAAGTTCCCTTGGTCAAAGTTTTGTGGCGAAATCAATCAGTCGAGGGTGCTACTTGGGAAGCAGAAGCAGATATGCGAACTAGATACCCTCATCACTTCTCCGCGAGTTCAAATGAAGCCTAAGGTACTATTCTTCCCTAATCCAACGTATTCAGCTATATGGTTACTCTCACTATGATTCATGTATTTTGTGAAGTACTCAAAAGTTTAGAATGAAGTAAACCCTTTTAGTGAGTCGTTCCAGCTATACGTCCTCATTTTCTCTTGTTCTTGGCCTATCTAGCCACATTCGAGGACGAATGTTTCCAATGGAGAGCTATTGTAATACCCCAAAACTCTAACCAATAGTGCAACCATGAATCAAGATCATGAGAAATAAATTATAATATTTTGGGTTGTTTTCTGATCAAGGATGGTGTGTATTAATGTAATACCCTGTATTCATGTACGTGTATTAGTCTTATTTATATGGAATTAATTTTTTTATTTTATTTATATCGGAATTTGCCTATTGATGGTTCCATGCGAAGGTTATTGAATAAGATTTCAAACGATATAAAGATTTCCAAAACCAGATAGGTTTCGGATATAATCGAGCACGTTTAAAGCTATAAAACGGTGGCCGGGATATTTGGGAATAGTAAATGTGTAGGAAAATTTCCAGCACACAAACTACTGAGGCCAGCTGAATTTTTGGGTCAACTTCGGACGATCATAACTCCCTTAATATAATGAACTGGGAGATCTGCGACCTATGAAAATAAATATCTTTGAGTCTTCTTTCCAATGCAATTGGTTTCATCCAAATCCATAATCTGAGTAAGGAGTTATACTTGTTTTACTTCAGCCTATCAAAATAGATTTTTAGGGTCAACTTCAAACGACCATAACTCCTTGTACAGGACAAACTGGGTGTCCTACTTTATATGAAATGAAATCCCTTTGAATTATCCTTCCAACGATACCAATTTCACCCATATCCAATATCGGAGCAAAGAGTTATGATCGATCTACTTTAGCTTATCAAAACAGTCCATCAAAGGACATATTTGACATTATTTAAATTTTAAAGGAATTTTGGTCATTCCCTATTATATTATGGACGGGAATATATGTATATATATATATATATATATATATATATATATATATATATATGTATATGAGTTCAAAAACTCATTTTCATCATCAATCATTGAGGAAGAACAAACCCTAGCCAAATTTGACCTTTAAATTACTTTTGATTCAACCATAGAAATTCCAAAGTAATCCAATTACTGCGTTTGTCATCTCGAGAGCTTCGAACGGCACCTATTATTTGTGCAAACAGGATTGCATAATCAAGAGGTGAATTCTAAGGTATGAATATTGTTTGCCTTTGTTCTTTTCCATATGTATATGTGTGATAGAGGATTATATGTATTGGTTGTTATTGAAAGGTGATGGAAATAGGGTTATAGACTATTTTGCATGGTTTGGTTGTATTGAATTGTGGAAGGTGGATATGGTAATTGAGTTATGGAAGGTGGATATGGTAATTGAGTTATGGAAGGTGGATATGGTGATATACTATTGAATTGATAATTATTTATGTCTATGGCTCAATTTGGTTTAATGGAATGGTTGGAAGGATAAATGAATCCAAACTTGATATTGGAGGATGTTGTATTAATATGCATGGCATGTGAATGTAATTGGAGTATAAGAGGGTTAAAGTGACACCCTTTATGTAGTAATTAAGGCTTACTACTTAACCACTAGTTTGGTGAATTCAAATAATTGAATTGTGACGTTTGGTTGCTAATACTAGATTGCTATATATGTTCATTGTAGATAAGTAATCCGAACAGACGGGAAGTCCATTTGGGACTAGTATTGAAGGTTGACATAAGGTATGTAAAGCACACTCTATACCATATCTTTGGCATGAAAGTGAACAATTGTTCTATTAAGAAAGTTTTCAAAGTTATTCTGTAACATGTGATCCATAATGGTTTTGTATGATGTCCTACGTTACCAATGAACTTGTTTCCACCCTACAAGATGTCAAGACATTCCAATACCTACTTGTTTTCCAAATCTTACATGTTTATTGCACTAATGAGTGTCAGAAGGTATCCGGTTACTCAAACAAGATCCATGTGCTATTAATGACTCCAAACGTTTCATTGATATACCAATAAGTTCCTACTTCATTGTTATGGAATTGATGACTTCAAAACACTTCATTGATATGCCAATGAGTTCTTACTTCATTTTTATTGCATTGATGGTCTATTTTTATGTCTCTTATTGATGTATCATTGTTTCAAAGAATCAAAAATGCGGTGGCGGCCGAAATAACAATCTCAAAGATTAATTGAACTAAGTGATGGAAGTTCTCTCTTATCGGGTGGTATCCCAAGGGCATAAGTCTATCATGGGTCGATCCCTATTTATGTGTTTATAGGTGATATCCTAGGGGTATAAGCCTATCATGGGTCGATCCCAGTTGATATGTACTGGAGGCAGCCTAATGGTCACAGTACACTACAGTAATGATTACAAAGATGATAAGAACAAAGGTAAAGTGATTGAATAAATACAATGTACAGGTTGTCACAAGTTCTAGTAAGTGTGGTCCACTCCTATTACGATTTATTCACTTGTTTCTTATTTCTATTGAGCTCCTATATCATATGTTATTATCTACATATTTACATATTCAGTACATATTTCGTACTGACGTCCCCCACGGGGGACCTGCATTTTATGCTGTAGGCACAGGTACCTTAGCTCATACACCGCACAAGTAGGAGCCAGGATATCCAGCTGCTTTTGGTGTGCTCCAGTTTTCTTCGAGGCTTTCCGTGTCATATCCAGTCACTTATGGTATTTTATAGAAGTTAGTTATATGGCGCGGTATGTCCCGACCTTAGTTAAACTCTGTGTATTGTTTAGAGGCTTTGTAGACCTAATGTAAAGTCAAGGTGGTGTTTGTTAATAGACGTGATGGATCCAACGGCCAAGTATTGTATATACATATATATGTGTGCTCGATCTTATACAGGTGATTATTTGCTTTTATATGCGACATGATGCTGTTCGAATTTTGGGTTTTCATAGAGGTATGCATGGGAAGTATAAGGTTATGAGCTGGTTCTCCTGGGCCTCCTTGGTTACGGGTGCCAGTCCGCCCCAATAGGATTTGAGGCGTGACAAAAGTGGTATCATAGACGTTCGTCCTAGTGAGTCTACAAAGTCGTGTCTACGTAGAGTATTGTTTATAGGTGTGTCTTGCACCGCATCTATAAATAGGAGGCTATGGACATTTAGGAATTGTTTCTTTTCTTCATGTCTTAGATCGTGCGATAGAGCCTATATTGTATATGAATTCATAGTTGACCACTGAATCCATTTGTTTCTCTTATTATAGTAATGATGCCGGTTATCAGAAGCAAAAATATCGGTAAGCAAATAGATGTGGCTGCCGGAGAGGGACTAGTAAGTCACCCACTATACCAGCTAATCAAAGTGAGGCTCCAACTGAGCATGCATCAGAAACTTCTTCCACTCCGGAAGAAATAAGGGGGAGGAAAACTATATTTACAGAGCCAGCTATTAATGCTGCTGATCAAGATCTTAGAAATGCAGTGCAACTTTTGACTCGTATAGTTGCTGGGAAAGCTCAAGGGCAAGCCATTCCTACCACGGGTCCTAGTGGTATAGCTAGGGCAGCTAGCCTTCGAACACAGGATTTTCTTAAGATGGATCCTCCCACTTTTACTGGATCAGATCTTAACGAGGGCCCACAGGACTTTATTGATCAAATTCAAAGGGCCTTAGATGTTATACATGTAACGGGTAGAGAGATAGTGGAGTTAGCAGCGTATAAATTCAAAGGGGAGGCTATATATTGGTACGAGGACTAGAAACGATCTAGGGGTATTGATGCACCCCCAGCTACTCGAAAAAAGTTCAAAGAGGCATTTCTTGATCATTATCTTCCATTCGAGATTCATCAGGCTCGTGCAGATCAGTTTTTAAATCTTTGTCAGGGGAATATGAGCGTGAAGGAGTACAGTCTCCGATTTAATTCCTTGTCGAGATATGCTCCTAATGTTGTAGCTACTATGGATGATAGAGTTCATCAATATGTGGATAGGCTGGATCCATATCTGGTTAGAGATTATACTATTGCCGCTTTGAACAAAGATATGGACATAGTGAGGATCCAAGCTTTTGCACAGAAAATGGAAGATCAGAGGCAAAGGAGAAGAACATAGTAATTAGAAAGAGGATATTCCAGGAGGGCCAGATCTACAGGGCAGTTCATGGCATCCCAAGGAGGGTTCAGACCACAATTTTCTGCTAGACCACCAAGGCCATTATCTTCTTATTCTGCAGCTAGAGCCCCACCACTGTTCCAAGGGTCCAGAGGAAATCAATTTGGGCACAGAAGTGAGAGTCAGAGTTTGTGGATAGTGGGGTACCAAGGGTAAGGGAATATGAGCCAATCGAGACCTCCTCGAGAGCCATGCAATAAATGTGGAAGGTATCATTTGGGCGCATGTCGTCTGGCGACCAATGTTTACTTTTGGTGTGGTATGTCAGGGCATATGATGAGAGAATGCCCACAAAGGGGCATAAGGGGTATGGCACGACCTACGGGGTCATTTGCTGCATCATCATCATCAATGCCTTATTCAGGAAAGGGTGCACAACCAATAGGTCGTGTTAGAGGTGATAGAGGAGCCATGAGTTCTAGCGGGGCTCAAAATCGTACATATACTCTAGCGGATCGACAGAATTTAGAGGCTTCCCCAGATGTGGTTACGGGTACGTTGTCTATCTTTTATTCGATGTATATGCCTTAATAGATCCCGGTTCTATATTATCTTATGTTACTTCATTGGTTGCTGAAAAGTTCGAAAGAATACCCGAACTGTTAGTTAAGCCATTTGAAGTGTCCATACTGGTTGGAGAATCTATTATAGCTAGAAGGGTTTACCGAAATTATATAGTAACTGTTTGTGGTCATGATATGGATGATCTCTTGGAGTTAGAAATGGTAGATTTTGATATTATAATGGGTATGGACTAGTTGGCATCTTGTTATGCCACAATTGATTGCTGCCGAAAAAAGCATATTTCTATTTTTCAAATGAATCAGTCCTTGAATGGAAAGGTGAAATTGGCACGCCAAGAGGTAGATTTATTTCTTATTTTAAGGCAAGAAGAATGATTTCCAAGGGATACATATATCATTTAGTTAGATTAAGGGATACAGAAGCGGAGTCACCAACTCTTCACGCTGTTCCGGTGGTAAATGAATTTTCTAATGTATTTCCTGAAGATCTTCCAGGTTTGCCTCCTGAACGAGAAGTAGAGTTTGGTATTTATGTAATATAAGGCACCCAACCAATCTCCCTTCCTCCGTATAAAATGGCCCCAGTAGAATTACGAGAATTGAAAGAGCAACTGAAAGATTTGCTAGAGAAGGGATTCATAAGGCCTAGTATGTCCCCCTAGGGAGCACCAGTGTTATTTGTGCACAAAATGAATGGCTCGCTAAGGATGTGTATTGATTATCGGCAATTGAATAAGGTGACTATTAAGAATAAATATTCTCTCCCAAGAATTGATGATTTATTTGATCAGTTACAAGGTGCCAAGTGCTTTTCTAAGATTGATTTGAGGTCAGGTTACCACCAAGTGAGGGTCAAAGAGAAGGATATACCTAAGACAGCTTTCCGAGCACGGTATGATCATTATGAGTTTCTAGTTATGTTATTTGGGCTAAAAAATACACCCGCAGCTTTTATGGATTTGATGAATAGGGTGTTTAAGCCATTCCTGGATGTATTTGTGATAGTTTTTATAGATGATATTCTAGTTTATTCTAGATCAGAAGAGGACCATGCCAATCACTTACGACAGGCATTGCAGACTCTTCGTGATTGTAAGCTTTATGCAAAGTTCTCTAAATGTGAGTTTTGGTTAAAGTCGGTGGTATTTTTGGGTCATATTATATCTGGTGAAGGGATAAAGGTTGATGCTCAAAAGATAGAAGCTGTGAAGAATTGGCCAAGGCCCACAACGCCTACGGAGATTCATAGTTTTCTTGGGTTGGTCGGTTATTATAGAAGGTTTGTTGAAGGCTTTTCTTCCATTTCAGCACCCTTAACCAAGCTAACCCATAAAGCATCCAAATTCCAATGGAATGATGCCTTTGAGAAGAGTTTTCAAGATTTAAAGAACAAGTTGATTTCTACACCCATATTGGTAATTCCAGAAGGCACCGAAGGGTATACAGTGTATTGTGATGCTTCCAGAATCTGTTTAGGATGTGCATTGATGTAGCATGGCAAGGTAATAGCATATGCTTCTTGACAATTGCGGCCACATGAGAAAAATTATCCTAGACACGATCTTGAGCTGGTAGCAGTTATTTTTGCTTTAAAGATATGGAGCCACTACTTATATAGGGTTCATGTTGATATATATACTGACCATAAAAGCTTTCAATATATTTTTAATCAGAAGGATCTAAATTTAAGGCAGCGGAGATGGCTTAACCTATTAAAGGACTACGATGTTGATATCTTGTACCATCCAGGGAAAGCAAATATGGTAGCTGATGGATTAAGTCATAAGGATATGATGGCGCCTATATAAAGGCAAGGGATGATTAAAGATCTTCACCAGTTAGCTAGTTTGGGAGTTCGCCTTCTTGAAACTCCGGATAAAGAGCTTATCGTACATAATGCTGCAGAATCTTCATTAGTAGCTAAAGTGAAAGAGAAGCAATATGCAGATCCTATTTTATTACAGCTTAAGGAGAATGTTCAGAGTAGTACGACCAAGGTATTTGAGCTTACGCAAGAAGGAGTACTTCAGTGCCAAAACCGATTGTGTGTGCTGGATGTAGACAGGCTAAGAAAGAAGATTATGATAGAGGCACATTGTTCAAGGTATTCCATTCATACAGGATTAACCAAAATGTATCAAGATTTGAAAGATATAAAATGGTGGAATGACATGAAGAAGAGCATTGCAGAATTTGTAGCTGAATGTCCAAATTGTCAAAGAGTTAAAGTTGAGCACCAAAAACTCAGAGGTTATATGCAATGCATTGATCTTTCAAGCTGGAAGTGGGACATGATCAACATGGATTTCGTTATTGGTTTGCCTCGTACATCCTGAAAGTTTGATTCTATATAGGTGATTGTTGATAGGCTTACCAAATCCACACATTTCCTACCAGTTAGGACCACTTACACAGTTGAAGAGTATGCGAAGCTATACATTAAAGAGATAGTCCGATTACATGGAGTGCCAATCTCTATTATATTAGATCAGGGAACCCAATTTACCATAAACTTTTGGAAGTCTTTTCAGATGTGTTTGGGAACACAAGTGAAGTTGAGTACAACTTTTCAACCTCAAACAGATGGACAAGCAGAACGTACCATCCAAACACTTGAAGATATGCTACGAGCTTGTGTAATAGATTTTAAGGGCAACTGGGATGATCATTTACCTCTTATTGAGTTTGCCTACAATAATAGCTATCATTCAAGTATCAAAATGGCACATATGAAGCTTTATATGGATGGAAGTGTAGATCACCAATAGGATGGTTTGAAGTGGGTGAAACTCTTTTGTTCGGACCGGATCATGTTTATCAAGACATAGAGAAGGTTAAAGTAATTCAGCAATGACTGAAAATATCCCAAAGTCGACACAAATCATATGCGGATAGTAGAAGGAGAGGGCTAGAGTTTTCTATAGGTGATTGGGTATTTTTGAAGGTATCACCAATGTAAGAGGTAATGAGATTTGGAAAGAAAGGGAAGTTGATTCCACGTTATATAGGCCTGTATAAGATCACTCAAAGGTTTGGACAAGTTGCATATGAATTAGAGCTACCCCAAGAGCTCTCATCAGTACATCCGGTATTTCATGTGTCAATTCTTCAAAAGTGCATCGGAGATCTATCACATATCACTTCTACTGAGGATTTGCAAGTTGCGGAAGATCTTACCTATGAGGAAGTACCTATTGCTATTCTAGATGGCCAAGTTAAGAAGATAAGAAAAAAAGAGATAGCATCTGTGAAAGTACATTGGAGAAATCGTCAAAGGGAAGAGATTACATGGGAAGCTGAGGAAGCAATAAAATCTAAGTACCCTCATTTGTTCAAAGATGAAGAGGAAGTTCAAGAAATGGAGTTAGAACATTAACAAGTAAGTGTCATGCCTCAAATTCTATTGGGGCAGACTGGCACCCATAACCGAGGAGGCCCAGGAGAACCAGCTCATAACCTTATACTTCCCATGCATACCTCTATGACAACCCAAAATTCGGACAGCATCATGTCACATATAAAAGGAAATAATCACCTGTATAAGATCGAGCACACACATATATATGTATATACAATACTTGGTCGTTGGAGTCATCACGTCTATTAACAAACACCACCTTGACTGTACATTAGGTCTACAAAGCCTCTAGACAATACACAGAGTTTAACTAAGGTCGGAACACACCCCGCCATATAACTAACTTCTATACAATACCAAAAGTGACTGGATATGACATAGAAAGCCCTGAAGAAAACTGGAGCTCACCAAAAACAGCTGGATATCCTGGCTCCTACTTGTGCGGTGTATAAGTTGAGGTACCTGTGCCTGCAGTATGAAATGCAGGTCCCCCGTGGAGGACGTCAGTACGAAATATGTATTGAGTATGTAAAGCTATAGATAATCACATATGATATAGGAGCTCAATAGAAATCAGAAATAAGTGAATAAATCGTAATAGGAGTAGACCACACTTACTAGAACTTGTGGCAACCTGTACATTGTATTTATTCAATCACTTTACCTTCGTTCTTATCATCTTTGTAATCATTATTGTACTGTTCTGTGACCATAAGGCTGCCTCCAGTACATATCAACTGAGATCGACCCATGATAGGCTTATGACCCTAGAATACCACCCATAAACACATAAATAGGGATCGACCCATGACAGGCTTATGCCCTTGGGATACCACTGATAAGAGAGAACTTCCATCACTTAGTTCAATTAATATTTGAGATTATTATTTCCGTCGCCACCGTATTTTTGATACTTTGAAACAATGATACATTAATAAGAGAAATATAAATAGACCATCAATGCAATAACAATGAATTAAGAACTCATTGACACATCAATGAAGTGTTTTGGAGTCATCAATGCCATAACAATGAAGTACGAACTTATTGGTATATCAATGAAATGTTTTGGAGTCATTAATAGCACATGGATCTTGTTTGAGTAACCGAATACCTTCTGACATTCATTAGTGCAATAAACATGTAAGATTTGGAAAAAAAGTAGGTATTAGAATGTCTTGACATCTTGTAGGGTGGAAACAAGTTCATTGGTAATGTAGGACATCATACAAAACCATTATGGATCACATGTTACTGAATAGCTTTGGAAACTTTCTTAATAGAACAATTGTTCACTTTTATGCCAAAGATATGGTATAGAGGATGCTTTACATACCTTATGTCAACCTTCAATACTAGTCCCAAATGAACTTCCCGTCTATTCGGATTACTTATCTATAATGAACATATATAGCAATCTAGTATTAGCAACCAAACGTCACAATTTAATTATTCGAATTCACCAAACTAGTGGTTAAGTAGTAAGCCTTAATTACACCATAAAGAGTGTCACTTTAACCCTCTTATACTCCAATTACATTCACATGCCATGCATATTGATACAACATCCTCCAATATCAAGTTTGGATTCATTTATACTTCCAACCAATCCATTAAACCAAATTGAGCCATAGACATAAACAATCATCAATTCAATAGTATATCACCATATCCACCTTCCATAACTTAATTACCATATCCACCTTCCATAACTCAATTACCATATCCACCTTCCATAATTCAATACAACCAAACCATGAAAAATAGTCCATAACCCTATTTCCATCACCTTTCAATAACAACTAATACATATAATCCTCTATCACACATATATATATGGAAAAGAACAAAGGTAAACAATATTCATTCCTTAGAATTCACCTCTTGATTATGCAATCCTGTTTGCACAAATAATAGGTGTTGTTCGAAGCTCTCGAGATGACAAACGCAGTTATCGGATTACTTTGGAATTTCTACGGTTGAATCAAAAGTAATTTAAAGGTCAAATTTGGCTAGGGTTTGTTCTTCCTCAATGATTGATGATGAAAATGAATTTTTGAACTCATATACATGTATATATACACATATTCCCGTCCATAATATAATAGAAAATGACTAAAATGTCTTTAAAATTTAAATAATGTCAAATCTGTCCTTTGGTGGACTGTTTTGATAAGCTAAAGTAGATTGACCATAACTCTTTGCTTTGATATTGGATTTGAGTGAAATTGGTATCATAGGAAGGATAATTCAAAGAGCTTTCATTTCATATAAAGCATCCACCCAGTTTGTCTTGTACAAAGAGTTATGGTCGTTTGAAGTTGACCCTAAAAATTTGTTTTGATAGGCTGAAGTAAAACAAGTATTACTCCTTACTCAGACGTTGGATATGGAAGAAACCAATTGCATTGGAAAGAAGACTCAAATAACTTTATTTTCATAGGTTGCAGATCTCTCAGTTCACTATATTAAGGGAGTTATGATCGTTTGAAGTTGACCCAAAAATTCGGCTGGTCTCAGTAGTTTGTGTGCAGGAAACATTTACTATTTCCAAATATCTCGGCCATCGTTTTATGGTTTTGAACGTGCTCGGTTACATAAACCTATCCATTTTTGAAATTTTTATATCGTTGAAAAGCTTATTCAATAACCTTCACATGGAACCACCGACGGACAAATTTCGATATAAATAAAATAAAAAAATAATTCTATATAAATAAGACCAGTACACGTACTTGAATATGGGGTGTTACAATTAAGGCCTTAAATATATCCTAATGATTGGGTGAATAAAAACATTCCTTATCGATTGAATTCTTGGGAAGGATATTGGTATAGTCAACTTCAAATGAGAATATCTCTCATTATACTTGGAATTTTTTATCTTATGACCTATCAACAGATATATAATTGAATTAGCTTTCCAACAATATCAATTTTTCCAAAATCTAATACCAGAGCAAAGAGTTACATACATTTTACTCTAGCATGTCAATCTGGACAAGGGTGACGATGTTTCTGACGGCCTGTCATGTTTCTGATGACGTCGTCATGTTTCTGACGACGTCGTCACATTTTTTATGACATTTCTGACAAAATCATCAGCCTTAGGCAGAAAATCATAAAATTTAACCCTTTTGTGATGATATTTTGTGAAGGCCTATCACGGGTCTGACGGTCTGTCACGGATGTCATAATTTTTTTCCAGCAATTTAGAGATGTTTTTGCAAGGGTATTTTGGTCTTTTTCCATCTTTTGGAGGCCTCTACAAATATGATAATCCCATCCAAATCCTAATTCTATCATTTTCTTTCAATTCTCTTGAGATAATATATCTAGGGTTATATCAAGAACATAAATCTTCCGAGAATCATCCATAAATCTTCAAAATTTCTTCAAGAACCAAGTTCCTCATAGTGTGGGCTTCAAGAATTATTTATTTCAAGTGTTGATAAAGTTTCAAGCACTAAAGTTCATCGAATTTCAAAGATTAAGGTATGTGGGGTTTTGAACAAGAACACTTCGTTCGTTCTTGTGCCCAAAGATTTAATTTCTATTGAATTTCATGAATTTCGCAAAGTGGGTTTACACCCAAATTACTTTATCAAGGATTTATGAGATTTGATCTATACAAGATTGACACATATGACTACTTCATTGTCTTATTTCTTAAATTAAGAATTTATGTCATGAGTTGTATATTGTTATCATGAAATGATAATTTCTAAGCGATTTATGATAAGTGTCATGATTTATGTTTCTCCATGAGAATTTTGTCTATTGAATATATATTGATATTGAGCTTGAGAGTCAAGAACGAGTTCTATGATATTTACTGGAAGATTTGATACTTGATATGATTTGATAAGGAAGTACTGGATGATGATAAAGATTATTTTGAGATTTAGTCGAGTTAGGAATCCACAAGTTGATTATGATTTACAAGTGAGATATATATTTATATTTTGGTCTTCATGATAGACCCTTGAGTTGATTAAGGTGGATTTCCTAACATGTTCTGAGTTTAAGTCTGGGAGTAGTATTAAGCACCGAGCGGGAAGTATGGGTTCAGTGCATCCTACTTTTCCAAAACTATGTGCCATCGTAGGATTAAGAGTAAGGGCTAAAGGCCAAGACAGTTATCACTAAAGTTAAGGTTCTACTCCGATGGCAAGGATAGAATAGCTCTCCCTAACGTGGGAAAGACGTTGGACTCCATGTAAGCTCACATGGTTTATGTCAGTTATAAGAAACTCCCAAGTCCATAATAGTCCAAGTGTATCATGAGTCAAAGAGTTTGAGTTGAGTCCAATAATTTATGAGATTTATAAAGCATGTATTATTATTGATGATTTATGGAAAATATGTTTCAGGTAACTCAAGCGAAGAGATTCATTATTATCAGCATGCATGATTTTCTTATACATTTATGATATTATTTAAATGTTGCCTGCACCTCCACATAGTCAGTACATTCCCAAGTACTAATTCCCATACTCTTGTGTGTTCTATATTTTCTCGTGATGTAGGTTTAGGTGCTCAGTCTCAGCAGTGACAGTGATCTTTGAGTACCTCCATCTACATTAGTACAGTTCGTGAGTCCTCATGGTTCAAGGACCTATGTCCCCAATTTTTGTCTTGATAGTAGATGGTTGTTTATTTCTAGTTCAGTATGGGTCAATTGTGGATCTGTCTCAATGGTTCCTCAGTCTTATGTAGTAGAGGCTTTGTCAGACTAGAGTACCAGTATGTACAGAACTTCAGTATTTTGATTGTACAGGATATTATTTCTTTATATTCCAGTATGTTCATGACATGATTATTCTTCTTTATTACAGCCTGATTATTGTCATAGTGAGTTATAGAGGTGATGACAGGATCAGAGGATTAGCTTGAGGTCGTGTGTCGCCTTAAGCACTGTGTGACGTCTTGGGATGGGATCTTGGAGAGTTACAAGGACATATATGTAGAACTTGGAGCCGAAGAGATGGGGGATCTACAACAGGCTAAGAATGCTAAGTCAGGCACACCAGATTACCCCAGGCTTTTATCCCCCCCCCCTCCAAGATTTCCAGACTATGACTGATACGCGTATGCCGTACGAGGATAAGGCAAGTTTACTCTTCCTAACCTAGACCTTCTAATCTACCCCATGAAGAAGAAGCTACGCAACAGATTTCACATTTGTTGCAACAGCTGGGTATACTGGTGCAACTGGTAGTGGTTCTGTTGTAACTTATTATATATCTGTTGCATAAGTTGTGTTGGATTATTGATTAAGAGAACCCTATGCAATAGATAGACCATCCGTTGCATCTTTACAATTACTAACCTATTTAAAAATTGACTTCTTATATCACAACATGTTGACATAATTCTCTGCCTCATGAGGAAAAGGCAATTAACGTACCGGAAAGCTTATGACGTTGCCGATAGGATAATGGACCTCGACTTCTGCAAGAAGCTCAAGGATAGATACTATCAACTCAATGGGGAGGCGTTAGCCCTTGGTGTGGGACTTGATTTCCTAGTTGCTACGTTGGTCTTGGATAAAGAAGAAATGATAAAATATGTTAGAAGGGAGTAGCCAAATCCACACGACAAGAGCTGGACTGAGGCAAAGAGGATTCTTGTAGTCATTAGCGTGAATGACATGAATTATCGGGCTGTTGAGATACTACTCAAGGAGGGAAAGATCAATGTTTATGACTCCAACGTACCTCTCATCGACGATTTCGATTTTTTTCTCCTCGTGGAGCCACTGATGGTGTTGTTGCCCATATTTTTTAGGGACAATAAACTGATGAATTATTTACCAAAGGAAGTGTTGATGAAGAAATCATGGGATTTTAAAGGTCGAAATAAGGGAATGATTTTTCCAAAAGATGATGCCGCTAAAGCGAGCGGCTCGCACGCTCTTGTACACATCGAATGTTTGCTGACCGACACAGAAATGGCCGAGCCAATGACTTTTCTGTGCCACAACACTATGGCAAACCTGTAAGAGGTATGGGCTTATAGGGTACTAACTGGACACTTAAAGCCTATGTATATAGAAGAGCCTGTGAAATAGTAATTTTTAATTTCAAGTCACCCTTCACTTTATTACATGTACATGTAGTGGCAATAATTTTTTTCTTATGAGAGTTGAGTTTTTTACTATGCAATAGATTGTCAATCTTTTATAAAATATATTTAATCTGTTCTAGCAGATAGTTTATCTGTTGCAATAGGTTGGTCATTTGTTGCATTACGCCGATGTTATTTTTATGAATAATCTAATGATCTAAGTCTAATATGTTGCAACAGTGGGAAGACCTGTTTGATAATTTCCAATAGATGACCTAAATTTTATAACACATGCCTAAATCTTTTTTATATTTTCCAACAGTTACGCTTGAATATCCATGTGCTCTACAACACCAAACCAATAGAAAATACACACACCACCATAAAAATTTTAGCAATTAGGCTTGAATATCTATGTGCCCAACAACACCAAACTAGTAGCAATAACGACAATAATGTAGTATCTTCTTGCTCAATTTTGTTTCTCTTTAGAATCCTTGACTTTGTTCAACAAACCCAAGATTACACGATTTTCTTGTGAAAGGTGTCGTTCTTCATACCAATCAAAGTAATCGCATCCACCCAATTTCTATAAAAAAGAGAACACAATTTTAAAACAATTACAAGTCAATAATTAATCAACTAATTAAATAAAAAAAATATTACCTTTGAAATCTTACAAGTAAAAAACCTAAGACCCATATTTTGTTGAGTCCAAGAAGTCTTTAACAGGGCTTCTGACCGCACATACAATATCGAAAATCTTTATCACAAAAAACAGTGGAAGATGCACTCAACATTGTCAAGCTGGGTTGGAAAAGATGAAAGAAATAATTTGAAGAATTTAGATAGATAAAAAAAAATATGATGATTAAGAAGAAGATTTAGGAATTTAGGGTTAAATTTTAGGAGGAAGATGAATATATAAGACAATGGGGGGGATGACCGTTAGGGGCCAAGTGACGGCAAGTCAGCAAAATGTGTCGACTGACACATTTGATGCCTCTTTTATTTTACGTGTTTAAAATGAACACTGTCTACTTGATGTCTATTTTATTTTAGGTATTTCAACCGAACACCGTTGATGGGTTCCGTCTTTTTTATTTCAATTCACTTTAACCTTTTCACCCGTAGTGGTAATTTTTTATGTCCAATGAAAGTTGAATTTTTATAATGCAACAGATTCTCCATCCGTTGGATCAATTATTCTACCTGTTCTGACATAAAGTTTATCTGTTGCAATAGGTTGGTCATTTGTTGCATTATCTCGATGTTTCTATATAAGTCCATCTGTTGCAACAGTGGGAAGACATGTTTGATAATTTCAACAGATTACCTATCTATTGCAACATATGTCTAAATCTGTTTGATTTTTTCAATTGATGTGTCGTCTGTTGCAACAGATACATTATCTATTGCAATATTTGAATCTAGTATTCCTCTTCAATTAATAAGTTCAAATCTAAGGAATAAATAAAATTTATAGACAAAATAAAATAAATCGAAGCCTTCAGAAATTAGCTGAAATAAGTCAACGAATAAATAAAATGTAAAAAATTGTTATGGGTACAGATCTCAATAAATATCAACAATAATTTAGGTATGATACCAAGTATTACTTTGATAGGCTCAAGCTATAAAGATCTACTCAGTATGGACAAGTTGTTCTTCATCCGGTGCTATGGAATTCAGCTTTGCTCGTCGTGGAATTCGGCTTTGCTTGTCGTAGATCTTTACTCCGTATTTCCATAAAAAGAGTAGAATATTGTCAATGTTTTTTAGCAGTAGCTTCTTCTACATCCACCTGGAAAGCCAAAATTGGTCAATGCTAATCACGGAGATACAATAAAACAGAAAAGGATAACTCATCTCTTCTAGCAAATCAAACAGGTCTTCCTCCTATTTTAAATTATCCCAAATAGATTATATTTCTATTGCAATAATGAATCAACTGTTGGGACAAATTTCTACATAAGAAACACCCTGTATGATAATTTCCAACGGATGAACCATTCGTTGCAACATATGAATCATCTGTTGCAGCAAATAGGTCGTCTGTTGGTACAAATAAAAGTGGTACGAAGGGCTATTTGATTTGCTAAAATAGACGAGACATATGTCGCAACAGATACTTTATTTGGTGCAACAAGTTAGTCAACTGTTGTAACAAATGTATATATCTATTTGATAATTTTCAGCAGATATGTCATCTATTGAAACAGATATGTGTCTGTTTGTTTTGTCAGTTGGAAGATATATATATTCACCTTCTTCAACTCGTGTTGCTCTCTTTTTTACATTGTATGTTGCTCAGTGCAGCACACAGACAAAGGAGTTGCAATTTTGCCTTTTTGGATGCTTGATAATGCCCTGGAAATCACTCTTCTTCTTCTCTTAGCCCTAATCTCTAATGGAGCGGATGGAAATAAAATCCTCTTTGATGGAATGAGACCTCTCTTAGATGTCAATTCCATTATAGAAGCAGTTAATGCATTAATAGTATTAATCACTATATCATGTTTCGCCCTACAGTCTTGACATTTGCATGCAGAACATTCGCTGGGAGAGGCAAAATCTATATAACCAGTATGATCATACTCATAATGGTTTACTTTAAATACTGTAAGAGGAGCATCATTAGCACCAACAGTAGCACCACTACCACCAACAACAACTCCATCACCACTAAGACTATCAACAACAACAAGCCCACCCTCCAAAATTATTTTTCTTGTAATGGTTGTTGCTCCAAATAATTCTATTTTTATTCAGTCGATGACCTTAGGGTTCGATAAAATTTATACACACCGTAAAGTAAGAAAAAATGATATTTTCAACTCTCGATTGGTCGGAACTAGCGACGGATGCACAATCTAACATAAATCATTACATATATTAGATGATTAGATCATTCAAAAAAAATTATTAATTAAAATAAAAAATTAATTATAATTATACTTACTGCATCATTCAGGGGGTTGAAGAGATCAAGAAATTTACATTTTTATCAGTTTTGGCCAACAACCATCTCAAGATTCTTGGATAGGAAACTCCTTCCTGGTAGTTCACTTGTTGTCTTAAATAAGGAATGACTTCAAATGTCCAAGCCTATAAAATAATGCCAATAAATCAAAACCATTATTGAGTAAAAAAAAAAATGATATCATAATAGAAGAAATAAACATTTACCATGAAAGCCCATGGGAAGCCATATAAGTTGACTGTCTTTGGCGCTAACGGAGTCAACAAATATTTGACAGTCATTTTGAAGCTTTCATAACCCCAAGGATAGCTGTTAAACACCTCAAGATCCTCAGAGAGCTTTATTAAACCGAAGTTTATGTTGTTGTTAACGTCTCTCGCTCAAAGAATATTATGTACAAACCAAACCAAGCACAATGACTGCTTGTGATTCTTTGAAAGTTCTTTACCTTTCAACGCTTCTATCAAATTTTTATTTTTGAAGCTTGGATCAACAATAGACACTAGGTCATCACGATCACATGACTTGCCTTTGCCTTTTTGGGTATGTGGGGTGCTTTTTTTAGGTTAGAATATGTATAACTTGAGAAGAAGGACAACATTTTAGTCCAGTAACTATGACAAACTCCTTCCAACCAAAAAAAACAGTCATGCCACAGTAATTTATCCACACCTCATCCATCTTATCTTTGTTTTCATACATAAACCTACGCTTGAGAAGTTCATATACCATTTTCATTTGGAAACGAGCATTGCTTTCCTCCGGTAAATTAAGATATTTCCCAAAGCATCTGTCCCTGAAATAAACATCCAATTTTTGTTCTCGAAGTATTTTTCTAAAGGCGTCGAAAGATTTTCCCATAGCTGACTTAACCACAAAATCACCCATTAAATTTGCGGCACCATTGCACGGCATTCTCATAGGATAACAATCAATGCTGAAGGCTTTGACCAACTCTTCGGTGGAAGGGCTATTAGCATTTGCATCATCTTTTTTGACCAACTTGTTCCTTTACTTGGACTTGATTCAGTTTTTGTTCTTTTGAGAACCATATTATCTAAAATTAACAGGAACATAAAAAAATATATTACAGTTGATTAATGCATCATTAAAAAAAAGATAATAGAAACAAGCAAAATAGTAAAATAACAATTGCAACAGATCACCGATCTGTTACACTAGGTAGTATATCTGTTGCAGTATATAACCAACCTATTGCAGCGGATAAGTAATCTGTTGCAATAATACAAAATATATCACTCATCTTTTAAGATAGATGAATGGTCTGTACAACAAATCACACATTATTGCGATATATGAGTGATCCATTAGGACAGTTAAATAACTTGTTGCAATGGATGAGTAATCTGTTGCGATAATACAAAATAAATCACTCATCTGTTGAGAAAAATGAATGGTCTGTACAGTAGATCGCACATCCGTTACAACAGCATCTATTGCAACATATGAGTGATTTGTTGGAATAGTTAAATAATATGTAGCAACGGCCGAGTAATCTGTTGTGATAATATAAAATATATCACTCATCTGTTGAGAAAGATGAATGGTCTGTGCAACAGATTACACATATGGTCTGTGCAATAGATCACACATTTGTTGTGACATCATATGTTGCAACCTATGAGTAATATGTTGGAATATTTAAATAACCCGTAGAACAGCTGAGTAATCTATTGCGATAATATAAAATATATCACTCATCTGTTGAGAATGATGAATGGTTTGTGCAACAGATCACACAGTTATTGCAACATATGAGTGATCTGTCAGAACAGTTAACTAACCTGTAGCAATGACTGAGTAATCTATTACGACAATACAAAATATATCACTCATCTGTTGAGAAAGATGAATGGTCTGTGCAACAGGTCATACATCTTTTGCAACATATGAGTAATCTTTTGCAACACATAAGTAATCTGTTGCAACTGTTATCAACGGTCAATATTGTTTAAACTTCTTCCAACATAGGGTCGTCTATCACGGCAGATAAATGATCAGTTGAAAAAAAATTAAGTCTTGGACATTTTCTGTTAGAAGAGTTGATAGGATTTTATCCAACAAGAGGTTCATCTATTGCAGCGGATCATTAATTTGATGGTTCTTCCGTTGCATCAAATGGTTAATTAGTTGCATCAGATTTTTTATCTGTTGCAACATATGGTTAATATGTTGCATCAGATAGTTAATCTGTTGCATCAAAATTGTAATCTGATGGTTCCTCTGGTGCATCAGATAGTTTATATATTGCATCATATGATAAATCTATTGCATGAGATAGTTAATATGTTGCACCAGATGGGTAATCTGTTGGAGGAAACAAAAAACAGTAACATAATTTTGTTCAACAAAAAAATAGTAATTTCACCATTTTTACCAAGAACAAGAACAGAACAAATCAACCCAAATTGTTGTTTTGTTTTTATAAACACAAACAATAAAAATTAAAATTCAAAAAAATGCAACAAACAACAAAATATCATAATTCACTTCGGAAAAAAAGAGAAGAAATACCAGAAATTAGAGTTTTATTCAGACCGCATTTCAAATTAATGCAATAAATATTGAAATTGTTAACCAATACTATAAGAGAAGTTTTCTCAAGTTCCTCGTTTCCTTCAAAACTAAAAAGGCCATAAATTTTTACCTGTGAAAGAAGAAAAGGAACGATGAAGAATTTGAAGTTGTTGTGGCCGGAGAGCAAGGTTGTCACATCGATTGAAGATTGAAGTCGAAAAGAAACTCGAAGCCCAACTATTTGTAGTCGGATGTTGAAGTCGCCGAGGATTGAAATGAGAAATTTACAAAACAATTGGTTGGAAAAGAGTTGAGAGAAGCTGTCGAGAGAGGGATGAGAGACAGATTGATTTGAATTGAAGAGGGGAACTCGAAGCCCAACTATTAATCGCTGGAGGTAGAAGTTGCCGGGGGTTGGAGGAAGAAATTTTGCAAAACTGTTGGTTGAGAGAGGGTTGAGAGAAATTGTCAAGAGATAGGAGAGAGTGGTTGATTTGGATTGAAGAGGGGTGTGGGTTGGGTTGATTTGTATTTTTGAAAAGATTAGAAAGTTTTGAAAATAGTAATCAAGTCCACAATTAACTTAATCAAGTTTGCTAATGATGTTTGACCCTTTAAGTTGGTCAATGTCACCAATCCTTCATTCAAGACTTAAAAACATCTTTCCTTCAATTTTCTCTAGATTAATAACCAAACCTAAAAAGATACAAATTAAAATAAGTGTAATATTCTTACCCAAATTAAAAAGGATACGGTAGAGCCCTTTCACCTAGAGACAAAATATATTTATGCAATTTCTTACATGCTTTTTCTTTTAATACTTTCCCTTTTTAGTTCATTTTTTTAGCGTGGGTTTCCTTCTTCTTTTTTACTTTCCATGTTTTTTAAATTCCTTTTTTACGTGACTTGTCAATTGAGGAAAGTTTATTGTTTAGAATCAAAAGAGGAAAAGGCCTCCTAAAATTAATTATTAAATATTTTAATATTTTATAATCAATTAAGAAAAATGTGAAAAGATTGTTTTGTCTATTGCATGTTCTTTTAATGAAGGGCAAAAAGTTCAAATCACTTTTTAAGAGGCTTCATACTTTTAATATATTATAAATATAGATTATAGATATATCATGTATAAGAAATTGAAACAGGACTAACTCTTGTTAGTACTCTCTCTGATTCAATGTATCTGTCTTATTTTCTCTTTCAGTCCGTTTCAAAAAAGAATTTATTCTTTCATTTTTATGACGACTATCTTTGTTTTCAACTTTGCACGTGACACATTTAAGATCACAAAAATAAATGATGTTTAGAATCATTTGACATATTTTGCAATTTAAGATCATAAGATTCGAATATCTTTTTTATTTTCTTAAACTTCGTTTATTGCTAAAAACAGACAAATAAATTGAAATAGAAAAAGTAATATATAAGATGAACTTGAAGTATGATATTAGATAAGAAGTTGAAGTACTTCGTAGTTGCCAGAGTAAAATAAATAAATTTATTTGGGATTTCATAAATTATTAAGGTGCCATATATGGTACATATTGAATAAGTATTCTTCAGAGTTGTGATGAATGTTGATGGTTATTATTCATTCAAAGAAAAAAAGGAGGGTACTTCAATTTTCTTTTGCATGCAGGTTCTATTTATTACAACGGAAACTTTATCACTATTGCTGGTAAGGGTGTCAAACGGGTCGGGCTGACCCGGTCCGACCCAGTCCACCTAGTCAACCCGGCCCGATTTGACCCGGCTGGTTTCACCTGGCTCAGTCAGTCCATGGGCTGTAGGGTACCGGGTACCGGGTCGGGTTATTTTTGGTTTTGGGCCCGGATAAACCGGCTCGGACCAAGCCCGGTTCATACCCGCTGGTTAACCGGCCCGGTTTAAATTTTAAAAAAAAAATTAACTAACGGACCGTTGGGCCCAAAGTAGTCGTTGGCCCCACGGCTATATAGCCATTTTTGGGTTCAAACGGCTACTTTGGCCATTTTAATTAAAAAAAAAATCATTTAAAATTATTTTTTAACCCCAAAAAAATTCCTATAAATACCCTACACTTTCAAATTATTTTTCACACAATTTTTCATTCTCTCAAATCTCATTCTTTCTCAAATCTCAATTCTCAAATATTCTATATATTTAATTTCCTAAAGTGCTCACTTTAATTTTTTTAATTTTGCGATTACAAAGTACCAGTGGAAGTTTCTAAAGTCACAACCTTCGGATACTTTCAAAATTTAGTATTGTCGTTTCATCTCTTATGTTTAATTTTTAATTTGTGTATTAGTTATTGAATATTTAAATTTATTATATTTGTGTATTTTAAATTTTTTTAGTTTAATTTATATCATGGATAAATTAAGAAACCTCGCCACTAAAGGTGTTAAAAAATTTGTCCCAGCAATGGTAGTGGTAGTAAAAAGCGAATTACTAGCGGCAGAGGTACTTCAAGTAGTAGATATACCCGTGTGTCTCTGCCTCCGGTACCGCTTAATCAACCTTTTGAGGAAGAAATAGGTGCAGGTGCCCACGATATGGATTATGTAGAAGCTTAGGAAAATTACAATATAGAAGAAGAAAATGAAGTAGATGCGGTTAATTTGAACGAAGATGATAAAAATATTGGTGAGACACCCGCAGTAGAAAATGCTAACGTTAGATCTGAATCGGTTAATCTCCCTCTCCGTCCTCCCCATGCCCCAAGAGCTCGTAAACCAACTAGTATTGCATGACAATATTTTGACCGTATATCAGATATTGAGGTGAAATGCAATATTTGTCAACAAATATATAAGCATAAAAAAGGAGGCAAGTAAGGGGGTACGGGTACGTTAATGAGACATATAAGTGATAATCACGAAAGAGAGTTAAATATTGCATGAAGTGGTGCGGATGTTGGTGGGCCAACGCAAACTAGAATGGACCTAGCAACCGATTAGGTAATGAAGGAGTATAATAAATTGAGGGACCGAGAAAAAATAGCTAAAATAGTAGCTGTGGGTTGTTTGTCTTTTAGTTTTCCTTCTTCTGATGCTTTTATTCATTATATTCAAGCAATTTATAATCTTATGTTTAATGGTATTCCTAGAACTACTTGTAGGGCCGGTATTTTTAGACTTCATTCACAATATTGTGTTTATTTATCAACATTGTTAAAAAATATTCAATGTAAAATGTCCCTAACTTCTGATCTTGGTCGTGCTGTAAATAAAAATAATTATTTAACCATTAGTTGTCACTGGATAGATAGTAATTTTGTTATGCAAAAAAGTATTCTTGCTTTTTTATATGATGAAGATCGTAAACATACTCGAGATTTTATTGCTGATTCGATTGCTAAAGTTACAGAATTTTACAGTATTGAAAATAAAATCTTATGTATTGTTTTTGATAATGCTTCTAACAACAAGACTGCTATAACAAAATTAAAATCTAAGCTACCTCCATTGTTACCTAAAAATTTTCATGTTAAATGTGCTTGTCATATATATAATTTAATTGTAAGAGATGATCTTGAGTTTTTTGAACTTTATATTGAAAAAATTCGGCTTGCCGTTGATTTTATTCAAGGAAATAATCGTAGAAGAAGAATTAAAGACTTTAAACTTAAATGTAAACAAAATGGACTTGCACCGATATTGATGCCTGAAGAATGTGATACTAGATGGAATGTACGGATGATTTTTTAAAAACTTTTTATAAATATAGAGTTCCTATTACACTATCATTTAACCAACATTGTGGTTCGTTTGCTGATTCTGCCCACTGCATGCTACATGATTATGATTGGGCTGTAATTTATGATCTTGTGAAGTTTTTGAAAAATTTTTATATAGCTACAGTTGAATTTTTCGATGCTTATTATCCTACTGTTTGTAATATTTTGGCATATATAGTCGATATTTATGGTTTTCTCAAAGAATATAAAAATAAAGAAGGTTACAAAGAAACTGTTGGTGCCATGTTTGCTAAATTTAAAAAATATTTTTTTCAGTTCCCCCTATTTACTTGGTTGGTGCTATGCTAAATCTGTGCATGAAATATACTACTATATGTCACTTTAGTACTCTTATTTATGCTAACTTAGAGATAAATACTAACAATGACTCTAATGATGAAGAACAAGAACAACCTGATTTGTGGATGGCTATGGCCGATGCAAATGCTTACATAGATAAATTATATAACCACTATACTGATTTAGTTGATTTAGCTATGCCGACAAATATCACTCCAACTTCGCTCCTCGTCGTCCTGAGGAGCCATCATCTTCTAAAAGGCCAGCACATAGTGGTTTTCCTGATCACTTTTATGATTTACCTTGTTGGAACAGTGTTGAGGAGGGAGCTTACACAACAACTTATTGGGAAGACCTGAAGTATTATCTCCGATCGCCGCTAGAGGATCGCAGACGACGGATCAACACGTTGGATTGGTGGAGGAATAATGAAGCTCAATATCCTGTGCTTTCAAGATTAGCTAGGAATATCCTGAATGTTCCAATGTCAACCGTTGCATCGGAAAGCGCTTTTAGTCAAGGACGACAGCAACTTGGAGACAACCGACATTCATTGGGGAGCAATGCAATGAATGTTCTAGTTTGCCTTAGAGCGGAACGAAGGAATCAAGGAATGGAAGCAGAGCCGAATGACTAGCAGAGACTTGAAGAAATTATGACTTCAAGGGAGAACTCAACAGAATCAAGTCCAATGCATGGTTTTGCCCTCGTTGACTTTGACTATCCTATGCAAGTTCCCATTATTATTAACATGAATGAGTTGGAAAAAATTGATGCAAAATTTGTAGATTTTTCATCCATGTTAATTATAAATTTTGGATCATTTTACAACCAATAAAATTCAACATTCATTCACTCCTTAGTACTTACTTTGTAATTTTTCCATTTAATGATTTAAATTAAATTTTTAGTTTAAATTAAATACATAGTTTAAATATATTACTAATTTACTATAAATTATTATTAATTTATTATGTTAAGTAGCATATGTTTTATTTAAAGAAGTACATATATTTTATATGTGTACGTATATATTGAATGGTACGTATATATGTGTGTATATTTTCTAAAGTAGTATATATTTAACGTATACATGTGTATATGTTTTAGAAATTATTATATAACTATATATTTAGTGTGTGTATATATTGTAGTATATATATATTGCAGTATATGTTTTATTTAAAGTAGTACATATATTGAATGGTACGTATATATGTGCATATATCTTCTATAGACGTATATATTTAACGTATACATATGTATATGTTTTATAAATTAGTATATA